>NC_052155.1:2204698-2249698 GCF_902713615.1 Scyliorhinus canicula | reverse complement strand
CAGATTAAACTCCATCTGCCATCTCTCCGCCCAAGTCTCCAAAAGATCCAAATCCTGCTGCATCCTCTGACAGTCCTCATCGCTATCCGCAATTCCACCAGCCTTTGTGTCGTCTGCAAACTTACTAATCAGACCAGTTACATTTTCCTCCAAATCATTTATATATACTACGAACAGCAAAGGTCCCAGTACTGATCCCTGCGGAACACCACTAGTCATAGCCCTCCAATCAGAAAAGCACCCTTCCGTTGCTACTCTCTGCCTTCTATGACCTAGTCAGTTCTGTATCCATCTTGCCAGCTCACCTCTGATCCCGTGTGACTTCACCTTTTGTACCAGTCTACCATGAGGGACCTTGTCAAAGGCCTTACTGAAGTCCATATAGACAACATTCACTGTCCTACCTGCATCAATCATTTTTTTGACCTCCTCGAACAACTCTATCAAGTTAGTGAGGCCCGACCTCCCCTACACAAAACCATGCTGCCTCTCACTGATACGTAATTTGCTTCCAAATGGGAGTAGATCCTGTCTCGAAGAATTCTCTCCAGTAATTTCCCTACCACTGACGTAAGGCTCACCGGCCTGTAGTTCCCTGGATTATCCTTGCTACCCTTCTTAAACAAAGGAACAACATTGGCTATTCTCCAGTCCTCTGGGACATCACCAGGATCCAAAGATTTCTGTCAAGGCCTCAGCAATTTCCTCTCTTGCCTCCTTCAGTATTCTAGGGTAGATCCCATCCGGCCCTGGGGACTTATCTACCTTAATATTTTTCAAGACGCCCAACACCTCATCTTTTTGGATCTCAATGTGACCCAGGCTATCTACACACCCTTCTCCAGACTCAACATCCACCAATCCCTTCTCTTTGGTGAATACCAATGCAAAGTATTCATTTAGTACCTCGCCCATTTCCTCTGGCTCCACACATAGATTCCCTTGCCTATCCTTCAGTGGGCCAACCCTTTCCCTGGCTACCCTCTTGCTTTTTGTGTACGTGTAAAAAGCTTGGGATTTTCCTTAACCGCATTTACCAATGACTTATCGTGACCCCTTTGAGCCCTCCTGACTCCTTGCTTAAGTTCTTTCCTACGTTCCTTATATTCCAGACAGGCTTTGTCTGTTCCCAGCCTTCTAGCACTGACAAATGCCTCCTTTTTCTTTTTGACAAGGTCTACAATATCTCTCGTTATCCAAGGTTCCTGAAATTTGCCGTATGTATCCTTCTTCCTCACAGGACCATGCCGCTTCCTGAATTCCTTTCAACTGACATTTGAAAGCCTCAAAAATCCGCCCCCAATCTAGGTTCTTCAGTTCCTGCCTAATATTGTTATAATTAGCCTTCCCCCAATTTAGCACATTCACCCTAGGACCACTCTTATCCTTGTCCACCAGCACTTTAAAACTTACTGAATTGTGGTCACTGTTCCCGAAATGCTCCCCTACTGAAACTTCTACCACCTGACGGGCTCATTCCTCAATACCAGGCCCAGTACAGCCCCTTCCCTAGTTGGACTGTCTACATATTGTTCTAAGGAGCCCTCCTGGATGCTCCTTACAAACTCTGCCCCGTTTAAGACCCTAGCACTAAGTGAGCCCCAGTCAATATTGGGGAAGTTGAAGTCTTCCATCACAACAACCCTGTTGCTTTTACTCCTTTCCAAAATCTGTCTACCTATCTGCTCCTCTATCTCCCGCTGGCTGTTGGGAGGCCTGTAGTAAACCCCCAACATTGTAACTGCACCCTTCTTATTCCTGATCTCTACCCATATAGCCTCACTGCCCTCTGAGGTGTCCTCCCGTAGTACAGCTGTGATATTCTCCCTAACCAGTAGCGCAACTCCGCCACCCCTTTTACATCCCCCTCTATCCCGCCTGAAACATCTAAATCCTGGAACGTTTAGCTGCCAATCCTGTCCTTCCCTCAACTAGGTCTCTGTAATGGGGTCCTTCCCTCAACCAGGTCTCTAAGCGAGGTTAGGAAAATACTTAGGGCAGCCTCTTCCATCATTCAGTTAGATCACAACTGACTTGTATCTCCACTCTCTTCATCCTCCTTGGTTTCATCACCTCTGACACTTTTTAAAAATACATTTAGAGTACCCAATTATTTTTTCCAATTAAGGGGCAATTTAGCATGGCCAATCCACCTACCCTGCAAATCTTTGGGTTGTGGGGGCGAAACCCACGCAAACATGGGGCGAATGTGCAAACTCCACACGGACATTGACCCAGGGCTGGGATCGAACCTGGGTCCTCGGTGCCGTGAGGCAGCAGTGCTAACCCTGTGCCATCGTGCTGCCCTTCCTCTGACACACTTAGCAAACAAAAATCTCAAACCCAGTTTTGAAATTTCCAATTGACCTCAATCCTCGACAGTCTTTTGGGGGCAACATTTCCAAATTCAGCTCCTCTTGGTGTGAAGATGTGATTCCTGACGTCACCACTGAACTAACTAGCTCTCATTTTTAGGATATGCCCCCCCCCCGCCTTGTTCTGGACTCTGTCAACTTTGCCACCCAAACAGTGCTTCCTCTCTATCGACCCTATCTCTCCAACGTGTGTTTCCAGGAGTGCGACGGCCAGTGCCCCGAGCATGCTCGAGGAGAATCGTATCTTACAGAAGACACCTCTGGCTCATCGCAGCAGTTACGACTTGAAGGAGAGGCGGCGGATTGGCAGCCAGACTACGGTGGATGAGGCCAAGTTCCAAAAGATACCGACGGACGAGCTTGAGGCAGAGATGCTGGCGGTGTCCGACCTGGACTATATGAAAAGTAAGTGGTGGTGGCTAGGTCACATTGGGTACTGAGTGACGTTCACCCTCCTGCCGAGACCAAACGGAATTCGCTCCAGGGAATGTGTGGTATTTACCCCGGAGAGTGATATTTACCCCGGAGAGTGATTGATATTTACCCAGAGGGTGAGTGATATTTACCCCGGAGAGTGATTGATATTTACCCGGAGGGTGAGTGATATTTACCCCGGAGAGTGAGTGATATTTACCCCGGAGAGTGAGTGATATTTACCCCGGAGAGTGAGTGATATTTACCCCGGAGAGTGAGTGATATTTACCCCGGAGAGTGAGTGATATTTACCCAGAGAGTGAGTGATATTTACCCCGGAGAGTGAGTGATATTTACCCGGAGAGTGAGTGATATTTACCCGGAGAGTGAGCGATATTTACCCCGGAGGGTGAGTGATATTTACCCCGGAAAGTGAGTGATATTTACCCCGGAGAGTGAGTGATATTTGCCCCGGAGAGTGAGTGATATTTACCCGGAGAGTGAGTGATATTTACCCCGGAGAGTGAGTGATATTTACCCCGGAGAGTGAGTGATATTTACCCCGGAGAGTGAGTGATATTTACCCCGGAGAGTGAGTGATATTTACCCGGAGGGTGAGTGATATTTACCCCGGAGAGTGAGTGATATTTACCCGGAGAGTGAGTGATATTTACCCCGGAGAGTGAGTGATATTTACCCGGAGAGTGAGTGATATTTACCCCGGAGGGTGAGTGATATTTACCCCGGAGGGTGAGTGATATTTACCCGGAGAGTTAGTGATATTTACCCCGGAGAGTGAGTGATATTTACCCCGGAGAGTGAGTGATATTTACCCGGAGAGTGAGTGATATTTACCCCGGAGAGTGAGTGATATTTACCCCGGAGAGTGAGTGATATTTACCCGGAGAGTGAGTGATATTTACCCCGGAGAGTGAGTGATATTTACCCGGAGAGTGAGTGATATTTACCCCGGAGAGTGAGTGATATTTACCCGGAGAGTGAGTGATATTTACCCCGGAGAGTGAGTGATATTTACCCAGGAGAGTGAGTGATATTTACCCCGGAGAGTGAGTGATATTTACCCCGGAGAGTGAGTGATATTTACCCCGGAGAGTGAGTGATATTTACCCGGACAGTGAGTGATATTTACCCCGGACAGTGAGTGATATTTACCCGGAGAGTGAGTGATATTTACCCGGAGAGTGAGTGATATTTACCCCGGAGGGTGAGTGATATTTACCCGGAGAGTGAGTGATATTTACCCGGAGAGTGAGTGATATTTACCCGGAGAGTGAGTGATATTTACCCCGGAGAGTGAGTGATATTTACCCCGGAGAATGAGTGATATTTACCCGGAGAGTGAGTGATATTTACCCGGAGAGTGAGTGATATTTACTTCGGAGAGTGAGTGATATTTACCCGGAGAGTGAGTGATATTTACCCGGAGAGTGAGCGATATTTACCCCGGAGGGTGAGTGATATTTACCCCGGAAAGTGAGTGATATTTACCCCGGAGAGTGAGTGATATTTACCCCGGAGAGTGAGTGATATTTACCCCGGAGAGTGAGTGATATTTACCCCGGAGAGTGAGTGATATTTACCCCGGAGAGTGAGTGATATTTACCCGGAGGGTGAGTGATATTTACCCCGGAGAGTGAGTGATATTTACCCGGAGAGTGAGTGATATTTACCCCGGAGAGTGAGTGATATTTACCCGGAGAGTGAGTGATATTTACCCCGGAGGGTGAGTGATATTTACCCCGGAGGGTGAGTGATATTTACCCCGGAGGGTGAGTGATATTTACCCGGAGAGTGAGTGATATTTACCCCGGAGAGTGAGTGATATTTACCCGGAGAGTGAGTGATATTTACCCCGGAGAGTGAGTGATATTTACCCCGGAGAGTGAGTGATATTTACCCGGAGAGTGAGTGATATTTACCCCGGAGAGTGAGTGATATTTACCCGGAGAGTGAGTGATATTTACCCCGGAGAGTGAGTGATATTTACCCGGAGAGTGAGTGATATTTACCCCGGAGAGTGAGTGATATTTACCCCGGAGAGTGAGTGATATTTACCCAGGAGAGTGAGTGATATTTACCCCAGAGAGTGAGTGATATTTACCCTGGAGAGTGAGTGATATTTACCCGGAGAGTGAGTGATATTTACCCGGAGAGTGAGTGATATTTACCCCGGAGAGTGAGTGATATTTACCCCGGAGAGTGAGTGATATTTACCCGGAGAGTGAGTGATATTTACCCGGAGAGTGAGTGATATTTACCCCGGAGAGTGAGTGATATTTACCCGGAGAGTGAGTGATATTTACCCGGAGAGTGAGCGATATTTACCCCGGAGGGTGAGTGATATTTACCCCGGAAAGTGAGTGATATTTACCCCGGAGAGTGAGTGATATTTGCCCCGGAGAGTGAGTGATATTTACCCGGAGAGTGAGTGATATTTACCCCGGAGAGTGAGTGATATTTACCCCGGAGGGTGAGTGATATTTACCCCGGAGAGTGAGTGATATTTACCCGTAGAGTGAGTGATATTTACCCGGAGAGTGAGTGATATTTACCCCGGAGAGTGAGTGATATTTACCCCGGAGGGTGAGTGATATTTACCCGGAGAGTGAGTGATATTTACCCGGAGAGTGAGTGATATTTACCCCGGAGGGTGAGTGATATTTACCCCGGAGAGTGAGTGATATTTACCCAGGAGAGTGAGTGATATTTACCCGGAGAGTGAGTGATATTTACCCGGAGAGTGAGTGATATTTACCCGGAGAGTGAGTGATATTTACCCTGGAGAGTGAGTGATATTTACCCGGAGAGTGAGTGATATTTACCCGGAGAGTGAGTGATATTTACCCCGGAGAGTGATATTTACCCCGGAGGGTGAGTTATATTTACCCGGAGAGTGAGTGATATTTACCCCGGAGGGTGAGTGATATTTACCCCGGAGAGTGATTGATATTTACCCAGGAGAGTGAGTGATATTTACCCCAGAGAGTGAGTGATATTTACCCGGAGAGTGAGTGATATTTACCCCGGAGAGTGAGTGATATTTACCCCAGAGAGTGAGTGATATTTACCCGGAGAGTGAGTGATATTTACCCCGGAGAGTGAGTGATATTTACCCGGAGAGTGAGTGATATTTACCCCGGAGAGTGAGTGATATTTACCCCGGAGAGTGAGTGATATTTACCTCGGAGGGTGAGTGATATTTACCCGGAGAGTGAGTGATATTTACCCCAGAGAGTGAGTGATATTTACCCGGAGAGTGAGTGATATTTACCCCGGAGGGTGAGTGATATTTACCCGGAGGGTGAGTGATATTTACCCGGAGAGTGAGTGATATTTACCCGGAGAGTGAGTGATATCTACCCGGAGAGTGAGTGATATTTACCCGGAGAGTGAGTGATATTTACCCGGAGGGTGAGTGATATTTACCCGGAGGGTGAGTGATATTTACCCGGAGAGTGAGTGATATTTACCCCGGAGAGTGAGTGATATTTACCCGGAGAGTGAGTGATATTTACCCGGAGAGTGAGTGATATTTACCCGGCGAGTGAGTGATATTTACCCGGAGAGTGAGTGATATTTACCCTAGTGAGTGATATTTACCTCAGAGAGTGAGTGATACTTACCCGGAGATTGAGTGATATTTACCCGGAGAGTGAGTGATATTTACCCGGATAGTGAGTGATATTTACCCCGGAGAGTGAGTGATATTTACCCTGGAGAGTGAGTGATATTTACCCCGGAGAGTGAGTGATATTTACCCGGAGAGTGAGTGATATTTACCCTGGAGAGTGAGTGATATTTACCCCGGAGAGTGAGTGATATTTACCCGGAGAGTGAGTGATATTTACCCCAGAGAGTGAGGAATATTTACCCTGGAGAGTGAGTGATATTTACCCCAGAGAGTGAGTGATATTTACCCCGGAGAGTGAGTGATATTTACCTCAGAGAGTGAGTGATATTTACCCCGGAGAGTGAGTGATATTTACCCCGGAGAGTGAGTGATATTTACCCCAGAGAGTGAGTGATATTTACCCTGGAGAGTGAGTGATATTTACCCCAGAGAGTGAGTGATATTTACCCCGGAGAGTGAGTGATATTTACCCCGGAGAGTGAGTGATATTTACCCCGGAGAGTGAGTGATATTTACCCGGATAGTGAGTGATATTTACCCCGGAGAGTGAGTGATATTTACCCCGGAGAGTGAGTGATATTTACCCCGGATAGTGAGTGATATTTACCCCGGAGAGTGAGTGATATTTACCCGGAGAGTGAGTGATATTTACCCCGGAGAGTGAGTGATATTTACCCCGGAGCGTGAGTGATATTTACCCGGAGAGTGAGTGATATCTACCCGGAGAGTGAGTGATATTTACCCCGGAGAGTGAGCGATATTTACCCGGAGAGTGAGTGATATTTACCCCGGAGAGTGAGTGATATTTACCCGGAGAGTGATATTTACCCCGGAGAGTGAGTGATATTTACCCCAGAGAGTGAGTGATATTTACCCCAGAGAGTGAGTGATATTTACCCGGAGAGTGAGTGATATTTACCCCAGAGAGTGAGTGATATTTACCCGGAGAGTGAGTGATATTTACCCCGGAGGGTGAGCGATATTTACCCGGAGAGTGAGTGATATTTACCCCGGAGAGTGAGTGATATTTACCCGGAGAGTGAGTGATATTTACCCGGAGAGTGAGTGATATTTACCCGGAGAGTGAGTGATATTTACCCCGGAGGGTGAGTGATATTTACCCGGAGAGTGAGTGATATTTACCCGGAGAGTGAGTGATATTTACCCCGGAGGGTGAGTGATATTTACCCCGGAGAGTGAGTGATATTTACCCCGGAGGGTGAGTGATATTTACCCGGAGAGTGAGTGATATTTACCCCGGAGGGTGAGTGATATTTACCCCGGAGAGTGAGTGATATTTACCCGGAGAGTGAGTGATATTTACCCCGGAGAGTGAGTGATATTTACCCCGGAGGGTGAGTGATATTTACCCGGAGAGTGAGTGATATTTACCCGGAGGGTGAGTGATATTTACCCCGGAGAGTGAGTGATATTTACCCCGGAGAGTGAGTGATATTTACCCGGAGAGTGAGTGATATTTACCCGGAGGGTGAGTGATATTTACCCCGGAGGGTGAGCGATATTTACCCCGGAGAGTGAGTGATATCTACCCGGAGAGTGAGTGATATTTACCCGGAGGGTGAGTGATATTTACCCCGGAGGGTGAGCGATATTTACCCTGGGCTTGTTTGAAAGTTCTGGCAATGACGCATTCTGCTAAATGACTTTGAGTACCTGCTCAGAGAACCATCCGACAGGATCCACCGTCTCTTTTTCCCTTAGGGTTTCTGGGAGGTTACATGCAGACCTCTGCTAGATGGATGTGCGTTCAAAGGTCTTTCTCTGCATAGATATCTCCAAAAGGGACAGGTGGTACAGCACAGTCCAGTGGCAGCTTGGCGAGACCCATCCTTCACAACACTGGAGACAGGTGGAACCTCGGTGCGTGGGGACACTTGGTGTTCACCTACCAACGATTCTGCACAGCTTAATGCAGCCACGCACAAAGGGGCAAAAGTTACTCTTGAGTCTGTTCAGGACCGGGGCAGCACGGTGGCGCAGTGGGTTAGCCCTGCTGCCTCACAGCGCCGAGGTCCCAGGTTCGACTCCGGCTCTGGGTCACTGTCCGTGTGGAGTTTACACATTCTCCCCGTGTCTGCGTGGGTTTCGCCTCCACAACCCAAAGATGTGCAGGGTAGGTGGATTGGCTATGCTAAATTGCCCCTTAATTGGAAAAAAATGAATTGGGTACTCCAAATTTTACCAAAAAAAGAGTCTGTTCAGGACCAGATGCAGTGTGCAGGGTGGGTCTAATCAGAGCCTGGTACACTTTGTCACTCAGTATAGCGAATCTTGATTGTGTGATGCACGCACAATATGTCCCAGATTGAGAGTGTAATTGATGAATTGAGACAGACACCGAATGTGTATCAATGTTCGAGTCATCACATTGGCTGACTGCTTGTCATCATGTTAGTATCAGAGTGATGGAGAAAGCTTGGCTGCCATTCATTTCCATATCATTATCAGTCACTGATACAAACCGGACTCGGTATTTTCTTTCATGTTTATTAACAAACAAAAATGACAGCCTAAAAGCTGATGTTTCCAAACCTCTAAGCCTTTGACTCAAACTGGACGGACAAGTAATCAGCAAGCTCAGCCCAAATATGGTGACCCCTTGTCTGCATTGTCTGATAAAAAACATGCATTTCATTTGAAAAGCATCCTGAATGGCCTCAGGACATGGCAAAGTGCTTCACACCCAAGCACGTTAACTACTTAACTATTTAGTACTTTGGAAGTTTGGTCACTGTTGGTAGCAAAGGCAGTTTGTCTACAGCAGGGTCCCACAAACAGAACTGTGATAATGACCAACCAATCTGTTTTCGGTTGAAGGAAACCTTTAGCCAGGATTTCACTGTCATGCATTCTCCCACACCCACCTGAGACAAAAAACATGGCATTTCTTTAATGTCTTGCCCAAAAGACAATGCGGCACTCCCTCAGTACTGACCCTCTGACAGTGCAGCACTCCCTCAGTACTGACCCTCTGACAGTGCAGCACTCCCTCAGTACTGACCCTCTGACAGTGCAGAACTCCCTCAGTACTGACCCTCTGACAGTGCAGCACTCCCTCAGTACTGACCCTCTGACAGTGCGGCACTCCCTCAGTACTGACCCTCTGACAGTGCAGCACTCCCTCAGTACTGACCCTCTGACAGTGCGGCACTCCCTCAGTACTGACCCTCTGACAGTGCAGCGCTCCCTCAGTACTGACCCTCTGACATTTCGGCACTCCCTCAGTACTGACCCTCTGACAGTGCAGCACTCCCTCAGTACTGACCCTCTGACAGTGCAGCACTCCCTCAGCACTGACCCTCTGACAGTGCGGCACTCCCTCAGTACTGACCCTCAGACAGTGCGGCGCTCCCTCAGTACTGACCCTCTGACAGTGCGGCACTCCCTCAGTACTGACCCTCTGACAGTGCAGCACTCCCTCAGTACTGACCCTCTGACAGTGCAGCACTCCCTCAGTACTGACCCTCTGACAGTGCAGCACTCCCTCAGCACTGACCCTCTGACAGTGCGGCACTCCCTCAGTACTGACCCTCAGACAGTGCGGCGCTCCCTCAGTACTGACCCTCTGACAGTGCAGCACTCCCTCAGTACTGACCCTCTGACAGTGCAGCACTCCCTCAGTACTGACCCTCTGACAGTGCAGCACTCCCTCAGTACTGACCCTCTGACAGTGCGGCACTCCCTCAGTACTGACCCTCTGACAGTGCGGCACTCCCTCAGTACTGACCCTCTGACAGTGCGGCGCTCCCTCAGTACTGACCCTCTGACAGTGCAGCACTCCCTCAGTACTGACCCTCTGACAGTGCAGCACTCCCTCAGTACTGACCCTCTGACAGTGCAGCACTCCCTCAGTACTGACCCTCTGACAGTGCAGCACTCCCTCAGTACTGACCCTCTGACAGTGCAGCACTCCCTCAGTACTGACCCTCTGACAGTGCGGCACTCCCTCAGTACTGACCCTCTGACAGTGCGGCACTCCCTCAGTACTGACCCTCTGACAGTGCGGCACTCCCTCAATACTGACCCTCTGACAGTGCAGCACTCCCTCAGTACTGACCCTCTGACAGTGCAGCACTCCCTCAGTACTGACCCTCTGACAGTGCAGCACTCCCTCAGTACTGACCCTCTGACAGTGCGGCACTCCCTCAGTACTGACCCTCTGACAGTGCGGCACTCCCTCAGTACTGACCCTCTGATTTAAGCCTGTAAAGCGGAGCCTAAATCTTGTCCCTTCTGTCTCTGAGAGGAGTGTTACCTGCTGAACCTCATTTGGGACCTGTGCTGATCGTCAGGAATTTGGCTCCCCAGGAAGCATCAGATGGATCAATTGTGTCAGGGTTCTGGTCCTGCTTAAGGAACCCAGAGTTGCAAGTTCAATTTGCAGCTTATATATCGAAGCAGGGGGTCATTCAGCCAGTTTTCCATTTCAGTTGGATTATGGCTGAAATACACATCGGACTGTGGGTCGGAGGAGGCCAGTCAGCCCTTCGAGAGCCTGCTCTGCCTTTCAATAAGATCATGACTGATCTGGATGTTGTCTCAACTCCACTTTTGTGTCTGTCGGCCCATAACCTTTGACTCTCTTGTCAATCAAACATCTATCTAACTCAACCATGAATATATTCAGTGACCCAGCCTCCACTGCTCTCTGACGGAGAGACTAACGATCCTCTGGGAGAAAAACAATTCTCCTCATCTCAGTCTTAAAAAACAGACCTCTTATTCTTAAACTGTGTCCCCTCGTTCTGGTCTCCCCCACAGGGGAACTATCGTCCAGGTATCTGCCCGATCAAATCCCCACACAATCACACAAGGGGCTGGTTTAGCTCACAGGGGCTGGTTTAGCTCACAAGGCTAAATCGCTGGCTTATAAAGCAGACCAACCAGGCCAGCAGCACGGTTCGATTCCCATACCAGCCTCCCCGGACAGGCGCCGGAATGTGGCGACTAGGGGCTTTTCACAGTAACTTCATTAAAGCCTACTCGTGACAATAAGCCATTTTCATTTCAAGGTATTCAGGTCACCTCGTTCTTCTAAACCCCAGTCGGCTCAACGCATTCAACCTTTTTTCATAAAATAAGCCGCTCATCCCGAGAATATAAATTCATAAGATATAGCAGCAGAATTAAGCCATTTGGCCCATCGAGTCTGCTCCCCCATTCTATCATGGCTGCTATGTTCCTCATCTGTCATCTACAATGTTATAGACCAAGAGCTCAATTGCGAAATCAGCCGGAGCATCTGTCGAATGAAGCTTCTCTGAGCTGCTTGTAAGGCTGTTTAGCACAGGGCTAAATCGCTGGCTTTTAAAGCAGACCAAGGCAAGCCAGCAGCACGGTTCGATTCCCGTAACAGCCTCCCCGAACAGGCGCCGGAATGTGGCGACTAGGGACTTTTCACAGTAACTTCATTTGAAGCCTACTCGTGACAATAAGCCATTTTCATTTCATTTCATTCATTTCAAATTATATCTTTTCTCAAATAAGGCAATAAAACTGTACGCAGTATTCCAGATGTGGCCAAGTGGTATTGTCACTGGACGCGTAATCTAGAGACCCAGGGTGATGCTTTGGGGACCTGGGTTCAAATCCCACTACAGCTGAGGGTGAAATTTAAATTCAATAAAAATCCGGAATTAGAAATCTTACCATGATCATGAAACCGTCAATTGTTGTAAAAATCTATCTGGTTTACTAATGTCCTTTAGGGAAGGAAATCTGCTGTCCTTACCCGGTCTGGCCTACATGTGACTCCAGACCCACAGCAAAATGGCTGACACTTAATGGCCGAGCGAGACACTCAGTTCAAAGGCAATTAGGGGTGGGCAATAAGTGCTGGCCCAGCAATCCACATCCATCAACAAATAAAAAATTCAAGGCCCTGTACAACTGCAGGGTATAATCTAATAGCCATTGCGGAAACCTAACTGCAGGGTGACCAAGTCTGGGAGCTGAATATTCAAGAATTTTAAACTTCGAGATTTGATTTGATCTATTATTGTCACATGTATTAGTATACAGTGAAAAGTATTGTTTCTTGCATGCTGTACAAACCACGCATACTGTACATAGGGAAGGAAGGAGAGACTGCAGAATCTAATGTTACAGTGTAGCAAGGGTTTAGAGAAAAGATCAACTTAATCCGAGGTAGGTACATTCAAAAGTCTGATGGCAGTAGGGAAGAAGCTGTTCTTGAGTCGGTTGCTATGTGACCTATCTTTTTCCTGATGGAAGAAGGTGGAAGAGAGTATGTCCGGGGTGCGTGGAGTCCTTAATTATGCTGGCTGCCTTTCCGAGGCAGCGGGAATTATAGACAGAGTCAATGGATGGGAGGCTGGTTTTCATGATGGATTGGGCTACGTTCACAACCTTTTGTAGTTTCCTGCGGGCTTGGGCAGAGCAGGCTCCATCCCAAGCTGTGATACAACTAGAAAGAATGCTTTCTATGGTGCATCTGTAAAAGTTGGTGAGAGTCGTAGCTGACATGCCAAATTTCCTTAGCCTTCTGAGAAAGTAGAGGCAAAAAGAGGTGGTGTTGTGCTGATAATGAGGGAGGGTGTCCGATCGGAAGGTCAAAATGTGGAACCTGTTTAAGTTGAACCAAGAAAGGGGGCAGCGAACATTGGTAGGCGTTGTTTATAGTCCATGAAACAGGTGTAATAATGCGAGGCATGGTATTAATCAGGAGATTAGAGAAACATATGGCCAGGGTAATGAAAGCTGGCATTGTCCCAGAGGGCCATAGGCTGCTTTCCCCTTTGAGGGGGAGAGCTCACTGGTGGTGATTTAACCTGAGCGTCACCGCACCTCGGGCGAGGGGCAAGGTTGAGAAAAATGGGCCTTCATGGTAACTTCAGCTAGAACGTGTAATGGGTAATACAGTGATCATGGTGACTTCAATGTGCATGTAGACTGGTGAGCACTAGTGTTGTGAAGGCTGCGTTTCTCGAGTGTGTTAGGGATGGTTTTCTCGAGCAGTACGTTGAGGAACCGACTGGAGAAGAGGCTACACTAGATCTCGTATTATGACATGAAAAAGGGCTGAGTAATAACCTTGTTAAAAAAAACCTTCAGTGTTGAGTGAGTATAATATGGAATTTTCCGTTCTGTTTGAAAGTGAGGTCGTTCAATCTGAAGCCAGGGTGTAAAATTTCAACAAAGAAAATTAATTTGTGTCCATCTTCACTGGAAAATAACAATAAATCACCCAGAATCAGAGATCCATGGGACGAGAACGAATGAGGAATTGATGGAAATGAACATGAATAGGAATGTTGTATTTGAGAAATTACTGGGAATGTATTGGGAAGCATACCACAGAGGTCCCAGAAATAGTAACGGTTACAGAGGAGGAATGAAATACAGTCAGCAGAAAATTTAGTTTGAGGCAAATTAATGGGGTTAAAGGTTGACAAGTTCCCTGGACTGTATGGTTTGAACCCCAGGATCTTGAAAGGGGATTCAAAACAAAAATCCTCCAGAGACTGTGAGGTTCTTGAGCAAATTGACATCGAGAGTGACAAGGTACTGGAGGTGTTGGCAGGCTTCAAAGTGGACAAGTCTCCAGGTCTGGCTGAATTGTGACCAAGGATGCTGTGGGAGACGAGGGAGGAGATTGCAGGGACTCTGACCCAAATTTTTAATTTCTCTCTGACCACGGGGGAGGTGCCAGAGGACTGGAGAACAGCTAATGCGGTCTATTTAAGAAAGGCTGTAGAGATAAGCCAGGGAACTACAGACCAGTGAGTCTCACATCGGTGGTCGGGAAACTATTGGAGAAAATTCTGAAGGAGAGAATCTATCTCCACTTGGAGAGGCAAGGTTTGATCAGGAATAGTCAGCATGGCTTTGTCAGAGAGAGGTCATGCCTAACAAATTTGATTGAATTTTTAACAATTGGTGAACAGTGAGGTTGTGTCTTGGGTTACAGGACGATATAGACGGGATGGTCAAATGGGCAGAAAAGTGGCAGATGGAATTTAACCCTGAAAAGTGTGAGGTGATACACTTTAAGAACATAAGAACTAGGAGCAGGAGTCGGCCATCTGGCCCCTCGAGCCTGCTCCACCATTCAATGAGATCATGGCTGATCTTTTATGGACTCAGCTCCACTTTCCGGCCCGAACACCATAACCCTTAATCCCTTTATTCTTCAAAAAACTATCTATCTTTACCTTAAAAACATGTAATGAAGGAGCCTCAACTGCTTCACTGGGCAAGATTAACAACCTTTTGGGTGAAGAAGTTCCTCCTAAACTCAGTCCTAAATCTACTTCCCCTTATTTTGAGGCTATGCCCCCTAGTTCTCCTTTCACCTGCCAGTGGAAACAACCTGCCCGCATCTATCCTATCTATTGCCTTAATAATTTTATATGTTTCTATAAGATCCCCCCTCATCCTTCTAAATTCCAACGAGTACAGTCCCAGTCTACTCAACCTCTCCTCGTAATCCAACCCCTTCAGCTCTGGGATTAACCTAGTGAATCTCCTCTGCACACCCTCCAGCGCCAGTACGTCCTTTCTCAAGTAAGGAGACCAAAACTGAACACAATACTCCAGGTGTGGCCTCAATAACACCGTATACAATTGCAGCATAAACTCCCTCGTCTTAAACTCCATCCTTCTAGCAATGAAGGACAAAATTCCATTTGCCTTCTTAATCACCTGTTGCACCTGTAAACCAACTTTCTGTGACTCATGCACGAGCACACCCAGGTCTCTCTGCACAGCAGCATGTTTTAATATTTTATCATTTAAATAATAATCCCTTTTGCTGTTATTCCTACCAAAATGGATAACCTCACATTTGTCAACATTGTATTCCATCTGCCAGACCCTAGCCCATTTACTTAACCTATCCAAATCCCTCTGCAGACTTCCAGTATCCTCTGCACTTTTTGCTTTACCACTCATCTTAGTGTCGTCTGCAAACTTGGACACATTGCCCTTGGTCCCCAACTCCAAATCATCTATGTAAATTGTGAACAATTGTGGGCCCAACACTGATCCCTGAGGGACACCACTAGCTACTGATTGCCAACCAGAGAAACACCCATTTATCCCAACTCTTTGCTTTCTATTAATTAACCAATCCTCTATCCATGCTACTATTTTACCCTTAATGCCATGCATCTTTATCTTATGCAGCAACCTTTTGTGTGGCACCTTGTCAAAGGCTTTCTGGAAATCCAGATATACCACATCCATTGGCTCCCCGTTATCTACTGCATTGGTAATGTCCTCAAAAACTTCCACTAAATTAGTTAGGCACGACCTCCCCTTTATGAACCCATGCTGCATCTGCCCAATGGGACAATTTCCATCCAGATGCCTCGCTATTTCTTCTTTGATGATAGATTCCAGCATCTTCCCTACTACCGAAGTTAAGCTCACTGGCCTATAATAACCCGCTTTCTGCCTACCTCCTTTTTTAAACAGTGGTGTCACGTTTGCTAATTTCCAATCCACCGGGACCACCCCAGAGTCTCGTGAATTTCGGTAAATTATCACTAGTGCATCTGCAATTTGCCTAGCCATCTCTTTTAGCACTCTGGAATGCATTCAATCAGGCCCAGGAGACTTGTCTACCTTTAGCCCCATTAGCTTGTCCATCACTCCCTCCTTAGTGATAACAATCCTCTCAAGGTCCTCACCTGTCATAGCCTCATTTCTATCAGTCACTGGCATGTTATTTGTGTCTTCCACTGTGAAGACCGACCCAAAAAACCTGTTCAGTTCCTCAGCCATTTCCTCATCTCCCATTATTAAATCTCCCTTCTCATCCTCTAAAGGACCAATATTTACCTGAGTCACTCTTTTTTGTTTTATATATTTGTAGAAACTTTTACTGTCTGTTTTTATATTCTGAGCATTCGCATAGATTACTCTCATACTCTATCTTACTCTTCTTTATAGCTTTTTTAGTAGCTTTCTGTTGCCCCCTAAAGATTTCCCAGTCCTCTAGTCTCCCACCAATCTTTGCCACTTTGTATGCTTTTTCCTTCAATTTGATACTCTCCCTTATTTGAAATGAAAAATAAAAATGAAATGAAAATCGTTTATTGTCACAAGTAGGCTTCAAATGAAATTACTGTGAAAAGCCCCTAGTCACCACATTCCGGCGCCTGTTCAGGAAGGCTGGTACGGGAATTGAACCGTGCTGCTGGCCTGCCTTGGTCTGCTTTCAAAGCCAACGATTTAGCCCTGTGCTAAACAGCATCAGATTTCCTCAGATAGCCACGGTCGATTTTCCCTCTTTCTACCGTCCTTCCTTTTTGTTGGTATAAACCTTTGCTGAGCACTGTGAAAAATCGCTTGGAAGGTTCTCCACTGTTCCTCAACTGTTCCACCATAAAGTCTTTGCTCCCAGTCTACTTTAGCTAGCTCTTCTCTCATCCCATTGTAATCTCCTTTGTTTAAGCACAAAACACTAGTGTTTGATTTTACCTTCTCACCCACCATCTGTATTTTCAATTGCATTGGAAGGAGTAATGTGACACGGAATGAAAGGTCTGACACAGGGAAGTTCCGAGGAACGAAGGGACCTTGGCGTGTTTGTCCATGGATCTCTGAAGGCAGAAGGGCAGGTTAATGGGGTGGTGAAAAAGGCACATGGGACACTTGCCTTTATCAATCGAGGCATAGATTACAAAAGCAGGGAGGCCATAGCTGGAGTACTGCGTGCAGTTCTGGTCGCCACATTATAGGAAGGATGTGGAAGCTTTGGAAAGGGCTCAGAGGAGATTTACTAGGATGTTGCCTGGTATGGAGGGAAGGTCTTACGAGGAAATGCTCAGGGACTTGAGGTTGTTTTCGTAGAGAGGAGAAGGCTGAGAGGTCACTTAATAGAGACATATAAGATAGTCAGAGGGTTAGATAGGATGGACAGTGAGAGTCTTTTTCCTCGGATGGTGATGACCAACACGAGGGGACATAGCTTTAAATTGAGGGGTGGTAGATATTGGACAGATGTCAGAGGCAGTTTCTTTACTCAGAGAGTAGTAGGGGTGTGGAACGCCCTGCCTGCAACAGTAGTAGACTCGCCAAATTTAAGGGCATTTAAGTGGTCACTGGATAGACATATGGATGAAAATGGAATAGTGTAGTTCAGATAGGCTTCAGATGGTTTCACAGGTCGGCGCAACATCGGGGGCCGAAGGGCCCGTACTGCGCTGTAATGTTCTATGTTCTATAGGAAGGATATGATTGCACTGGAGGGGGTGCCAAGGAGATTCACCAGGATGTTGCCTGGGATGGAACATTTTAGTTATGAAGAGAGGTTGGATAGGCTTGGGTTGTTTTCTCTGGAGCAAAGACTGAGGGGTGACCTGATCGAGGTGGACAAGATTATGAGGGGCATGGACAGGGTGGATAGGGAGCAGCTGTTCCCCTTACTGAAGGGTCAGTTACGAAGGGGACACAAGTTCAAATGAGGGGCAGGAGGTTTAGGGGAGTTTTGAGGAAATACATTTTTACCCAGAGGGTGGTGACGGTTTGGAAGCTAATATTCCTTAAAATCCTCCAGTTGTCCCAACAGTGTCTCAAAAACGGCAACCTCAGGACTGAGGCCATGCCGGATTCCAGATGTTGCTGGATTTTGGGTCGGGTGGTTTGGGTCAACCCAGCCTTGTTGGGGCAGCACGATGGCACAGTGGCTAGCATTGCTGCCTACTGCGCTGAGGACCTGGGTTTGAATCTCGGCCCTGGGTCACTGTCCGTGTGGAGTTTGCACATTCTCCCCGTGTCTGCGTGGGTTTCACCCCCACAACACAAAGATGTGCAGGATAGGCAGATTGGCCATGCTAAATTGCCCCTTAATTGGAAAAAATAATTGGGCACTCTAAATTTATTTTTTTTAAACCCGGCCTTGTGGAGGCAGAGTGCAGGAATGGACTGACTAGCAAACTGATAACTGGCTCGGCGCCGCACTGCATCAATACAGCACCTAACCAAATCCTCTGGGGAGGCTCATTTGTTTTTACTCAATTCAAATTGACACGTAACAAATTCTGAAATTGCCCAGTTTTGGGACAATTCCAGGTTTTTGACACTGGATAAAAGCAAATTACTGCGGATGCTGGAATCTGAAACCAAAGAGAAAATGCTGGAAAATCTCAGCAAGTCTGGCAGCATCTGTCGGGAGAGAAAAGAGCTAACGCTTCGAGTCCGATGACTCTGTCAAAGCCTTGACAAAGAGTCAGCAGGTTTTAGACAGCTGGATTTGAGATACTGTAACCTATAATATCAAATGTGGTGTTTACCTGGGTGTATTTAGTTGGAATGTGCTGAGGAATGTTGCTGGGTTTGAAACCAGGAGTAACTGGACACACAAGACATTGGTCATTACAATGACAATAGCCTCGGGTGTTTGAACTGCACCTGGCTGCTGTCCTCGTCTTATCTCTGGTTAATTGATGCTTATTACTCTGATGGCGATGGGCAAAGTTGCAGTCAATCACAAGCGCACTCACGCTATGGGCTCCTGTTGGAAGCTGTGCCTTGCGGCCCACTCCCAGGGTCTTCCAGAGACGCCACAGGTGTTTCAGCCTGGAGATGGCCTTATGGAGGGATGCAAGATCTGGTACAGACAGGGTAAGGCTACAATATTACTTAAATTAAACTGCAGGAGAACCAGAATAATTTCAGGGCTTACTCTCGTGTGGAATAAGGTTCCAGAGCAGTCAGTCCCAGCAGCTTGATATTTACTCCGGCTTTGGAATCAGTGACAACAGAAAATTATACGTCACCACCTCGAGAAAATTCTTTGCGCAGAGGATTGTTCTGAGTATGGAGCAGTTCACCACAGGGAGTGGTTGAGGCAGAAACCTTTGTATTTTTCAGGGAAAATGTAGGTTGCTATTTAAGTGAGAGGAAGATATGGTAGCGGGGGGGGGGGGGGGGGGGGGGGGGGGGGGTGGGACGGGTGGGAGAAAGGGGATAGTGGGGTTAGTTTTGGATTTTAATACAGGTCAGTGCAGAGAGCACAGGGCACTGGGAGGAATATTAAATTGACCCAGCAGAAAGAGGTGTCGACTGTAATTCTCATAGAATTCACAGTGCAAAAGGAGGCCATTCAGCCCATCGAGTCTCCACCGGCTCTTGGAAAGAGCACCCTACCCAAGGTCAACAACTCCACCCCATCCCCATAACCCAGTAACCCCACCCAACACTAAGGGCAATTTTGGACACTAAGGGCAATTTATCATGGCCAATCCACCTAACCTGCACATCTTTGGACTGTGGGAGGAAACCGGAGCACCCGGAGGAAACCCACGCACACACGGGGAGGATGTGCAGACTCTGCACAGACAGTGACCGAAGCCGGAATCGAACCTGGGACCCTGGAGCTGTGAAGCGATTGTGCTATCCACAATGCTACCGTGCTGCCCCCATAATAATCCACAGGAGGCAGGAGTCCCGTCACCACACCAATATTTATTGCCAATAACTATATACAAAAGCAGCTCCAAACAGTGCTGCTAGCTGTCCAGTCAACTTAAGACTGGATCACAAAGCCTACACAGGTGCTTATATGCCCCCTCAATGAGCTATCATTGAGGGAGCTCATACTCCAATTGGCCAACCAATAAAGCCAATTGGAGGTCATTACACCGACCATGACTCCCAAGCAATTATTTTATTCATTCATGGGATGTGGGCATCGCTGGCTGGGCCAGCATTTATCGTCCATCCCTAATTGCCCTTGAACTGAGTGACTTGCTCGTCCATTTCAGATGGAAGTAAAGAGTCAACTGCATCGCTATGTAGGCCAGACCGGGTAAGGACAGCAGATTTCCTTCCTGGGCGGACATGAGTGAACCAGAAGGCTTTTTACAACAATAAATGATAGTTTCATGGTCACCATTACTGAGACAAGCTTTAAATTCCAAATTTAATAATTGAATTTAAATTAAATGTCTCAGGGGCATTTGGATTACTAGTGGAGTGATATTGCTACGATGCCACTGTCTCCCCAGCGCTGCACTGTCAGAGGGTCAGTACTGAGGGAGTGCCGCACTGTCAGAGGGTCAGTATTGAGGGAGTGCTGCACTGTCAGAGGGTCAGTACTGAGGGAGAGCCGCACTGTCAGAGGGTCAGTACTGAGGGAGTGCTGCACTGTCAGAGGGTCAGTACTGAGGGAGTGCTGCACTGTCAGAGGGTCAGTACAGAGGGAGTGCTGCACTGTCAGAGGGTCAGTACTGAGGGAGAGCCGCACTGTCAGAGGGTCAGTACTGAGGGAGTGCTGCACTGTCAGAGGGTCAGTACTGAGGGAGTGCTGCACTGTCAGAGGGTCAGTACTGAGGGAGTGCTGCACTGTCAGAGGGTCAGTACTGAGGGAGAGCCGCACTGTCAGAGGGTCAGTACTGAGGGAGTGCTGCACTGTCAGAGGGTCAGTACTGAGGGAGTGCTGCACTGTCAGAGGGTCAGTACTGAGGGAGTGCTGCACTGTCAGAGGGTCAGTACTGAGGGAGTGCTGCACTGTCAGAGGGTCAGTACTGAGGGAGTGCTGCACTGTCAGAGGGTCAGTACTGAGGGAGTGCTGCACTGTCACAGGGTCAGTACTGAGGGAGTGCTGCACTGTCAGAGGGTCAGTACGGAGGGAGTGCTGCACTGTCAGAGGGTCAGTACTGAGGGAGTGCCGCACTGTCAGAGGGTCAGTACTGAGGGAGTGCTGCACTGTCAGAGGGTCAGTACTGAGGGAGTGCCGCACTGTCGGAGGGTCAGTACTGAGGGAGTGCTGCACTGTCAGAGGGTCAGTACTGAGGGAGTGCTGCACTGTCAGAGGGTCAGTACTGAGGGAGTGCCGCACTGTCAGAGGGTCAGTACTGAGGGAGTGCCGCACTGTCAGAGGGTCAGTACTGAGGGAGTGCTTCACTGTCAGAGCGTCAGTACTGAGGTAGTGCTGCACTGTCAGAGGGTCAGTACTGAGGGAGTGCTGCACTGTCAGAGCGTCAGTACTGAGGGAGTGCCGCACTGTCAGAGGGTCAGTACTGAGGGAGTGCCGCACTGTCAGAGGGTCAGTACTGAGGGAGTGCCGCACTGCCCTAGAGGGTCAGTACTGAGGGAGTGCTGCAGTGTTGTCGGTACCATCAGTCAGGGGAGGCATCAAACTGGGATCCCAACAGCCCAGAAGGAGGCCATTTGGCCCACAGTCAGAGATCTGTGTTTTCACATTGTTTCAGGGAATGGGGGTGTCTCTGGGACAGCGTTTGTTGCCTGTTTCTAATTGCCCTCGAACTGAGTGGCTTGCTCGGCTATTTCAGAGGGCATTTTCCGAGTCAAAGACATTGCTGTGGGTCTGGAGTCGCGTGATGCGTGTAGGCCCACACATCCACCCTAGGAATAAAAAGGGGGCATTCACATTGGAGGGAGTGTATTATAGACCCCCCCCCCCACAATAGTCAGCGGACAATAGAGGAGCAGATATGTAGACAATTCACTGAGGTGTGTAAAAACAATAATAGTGTAACTATGTTAGGGGATTTCAACATTCCCAACATTAATTGGGACAGTCACACTGTAAAGGGGTTTAGAGGGAGCAGATTTCTTGAAATGTGTTCAAGAGAGCTTTTTATATCAGCGTGTCGGAGATCCAACAAGGGATTGTGCAATGAAGTGAAAATCGCTTATTGTCACAAGTAGGCTTCAATGAAGTTACTATGAAAAGCCCCTAGTCGCCACATTCCGGCGCCTGTTCGGGGAGGCTGGTATGGGAATTGAACCGTGCTGCTGGCCTGCCTTGGTCTGCTTTCAAAGCCAGTGATTTAGAATGCTGGTTGTGGGGACGAAGCCGGCCACATGTTCGAGGTAGTTCTGTGTGAATTAAGGTCAGAACAGTGGGGGGGGGTCGTTCAAAATGGAATGGACGAGAGTGCAGGTGCAACATGTTCCCTTTAGGGTCAAATGGAGGAGCAAAGTCCAGAGAACCCTGGATGTCTCAAAATATTCGGGACTGGATAAGAAGGAAAAGAGAGACTTTAAACAGGTACAAAGGCAGCAAGTATGCACAGACCCTCATTAAGTATAGAAGGTACAGGGGCAAACTCAAAAGGGGCATGAAAAGCATTGGCAGGTAAGTTCGTGAGAATCCAAAGATATTCCGTAAGTATAGCAAGGGAAAGAGGATTAGCAGGGAAAGATTCAGACCCATTCAGGACCAAGGGGGTAATCTGTGCCTTGAGTTGGGTGGCATTGGTAGAGTGTTGAACAAGAACTTTACATCTGCCGTCACTTTCGAGAAGATGAATATGAGTGCAGAATTCAGACAGATGGACTGTGAGGTTCTTGAGCAGTTTGACATGGGGAGTGAGGAGGTACTGGAGGTTGTGGCAGGTTCAAAAGTGGACAAATCCCCAGGCCCAGATGAGTTGTATCTCAGCTTCTGTGAGAGAGGAGGGAGGACATTACAGGGGTTCTGATTTAAATTTTTAATCCCTCTCTAACCACAGGGAGGTATCAGGGGACAGCAGGACGGCTAATGTGGTTCCACTTTTCAAGAAGGGCATTTGGGATAAACCAGGGAACTACTAATAATAATAATAATCACCTTTTCTTATCACAAGTATGAAGTTACTGTGAAAAGCCCCTAGTCGCCGCACTCCGGCGCCTGTTCGGGGAGGCTGGTACGGGAATTCAACCCGCGCTGCTGGCTTTGTACTGCATCACAAACCAGCTGTCTAGCCCACAGAGCTAAACCAGACCAGTGAGTCTCACGTCAGTGGTCGGGAAACTATTGGAGAAGATTCTGAAGGAGAGAATCTATCTCCACTTGGAGAGGCAAGGTTTGATCAGGGATAGTCAGCATGGCTTTGTCAGAGGGTCATGCCTAACCATAGAATTGTACTGACCACAGCTTGTGTACCTGCTGGAGACCTGTAGACCGGGTAAGGATGACAGATTTCATAGAATCATAGAATTTACAGTGAAGAAGGAGGTCATTCGGCCCATCAAATCTGCACTGGCTCTTGGAAAGAGTACCCTACCTAAGCCCACGCCTCTAGCCTATCCCCGTAACCCAGTAATCCCATCTAACCCTTTGGATTCTGAGGGGCAATTTATCACGGCCAATCCACCTAACCTGCACATCTTTGGACTGTGGGAGGAAACCAGAGCACCCGGAGGAAACCCACGCACACACGGGGAGAACGTGCAGACTCCACACACACTATCCCCAAGGCAGGAATTGAACCCAGGTCCTTGGAGCTGTGAGGCAGCAGTGCTAACCACTGAGCCGCCCTAAAGGACATTAGTGAATCAGACGGATTTTATAACAATCGGCAATGATTTCACAGCCATCATTAAACTTTATTTAGTGGGATTTGAACCTGGGTCCCCAGAGCGTTACCTTGGGTCTCTGGATTACTATTCCAGTGAAACACCATTGCAACAAAAGGGAAGGGCAGGACCTTCAAGGAATACTGGGAATTATGGATGTGTCTGTTCCTTCTCTCCTCAGGTCACCGGTTTGAGGATGTTCCTGGAGTTCGACGACACTTGGTCAAAAGAAGCACAAAAGGAACCGTTGTGCATGTGGGAAAAGACCATTCCGAACCTTTCCCTAAAGCCAAGAAGGCTGATCGGAAACCACACGAGGTACATGTTGATTTTAAGAGTTTCCAAACATAGTCCCCCTTCTCTGCGGGCGTTGACTTGGTGCCAGAGTTACAGGGCTCACCTGAGTGGCTGATGCTTGTGTGTTTGTGATGGTGCGTGTCAGACTTTGGGAGGGGAAGGTCATTGCTGCTGGGCACAGCCCTGCTATCACCCAGACTCCACCCCCCTCCCGTTTTCAACAGAGATTGGCTGAGAGCAGGCAAGAGGTGGGACCCTGGCTGATCATTCCTTCCCTAAACCAAGTGCCCTCCACTGGGGAGCGGCTAACACAGCACTGACCATGGATCAAACCTGGATATCTGCCTAACTGGCTGCTGATCACCTATTCCCTCAACTGACTGATCCAACAGGAGACGGTGAAGAGTTTCACCTGAAGCGGGAGGAGCTGAGGAAGTCATGATGTTTAAGTACATTGTAAGTTTATTGTACAGAGTGAACTTGCGGTAATCTGGAATTCACTTCTTTATATTACAGAGCACTGACCAACAGGCACGCACGTGGATGATTGCAATTCTAGTTTTTAAATTTTCATATCACCAATCAGCCCCTATGGGTTGTACAGGCAGGCAATGCCCTTGACCAGTTGATAGCTGGCTAAAGGGTATATACAGTGCCCTATGTGGGGTGTCATGACCACTGCTGCTTGTGGTGAATGGGACTGGTAAATGGTGGAGTCAGCGCAGACTCACTGTCACTCTAGGATAGTGGGCTGTGTACTTTGGGTGAGATTTTGGTTTCGTGATTCAGGCCCCGAGTGTGCGGTGTCAGGTTGTGGCTTTGTTTTTCTAAGGGGGAAATATTGAATTAACCCGTTGAATATCTAACGGGGGCGTTGTTGAGTTGTGTCTGTTTTTCTAACAGAGAATCTTTGGGTAAATGAAAAAGTGTTTTTAAATCATTCTTTCATGAGAATTGAGCGACGCTAGCATGGACATTGCCCATTTATTGCCCTTCAGAAGATGGTGATGAGCTGCCTTCTTGAACCGCTGCAGTCCATATAGTGTAGGTACACCCTCCGTGCTGTTAGGGAGGAAGGTCCAGGGTTCTGACCCAGTGAAGGAACGGTGATATATTCCCAAGTCAGGGTGGCGAGTGACTTGGAGGGGAACTTTGCAATTGGTCGTGCCCATATGTCTGCTGCTCATGTTCTTCATGGTGGCAGAGATGACGGGTTTGCAAGGCGCTGTCGAAGGAGCCTTGGTGAGTTGCTGCAGTGCATTGTGTCAATGGTACACACGGTTGCCACTGTTTGTCGGTGGTGGAGAGTTTGAATGTTTCAAGTGGTGGATGGGATTCCAATCAAGTGGGCTGCTTTGTCCTGGATGGTGTCAAAAGCCCCGATTGTTGTTGGAACCACATTCAACTAGGCAGTTGACTTGTGCCTTTTAGATGGTGAATAGTCTTTGGGGATTCAGCCGGTGAGTTACTCACCGTAGGATTCCCAGCGTCTGACCTGCTCTTGTAGCCACAGTATTTCTTTTTTTTTTTATAAATTTAGATTAGCCAATTATTTTTTCCAAATAAGGGGCAATTTAGTGTGGCCAATCCACCTACTCTGCACATTTTTGGGTTGTGGGGGCGAAACCCACGCAGACACGGGGAGAATGTGCAAACTCCACACAGACAGTGACCCAGAGCCGGGATCGAACCTGGGACCTCAGCGTCGTGAGGCGGTTGTGCTAACCACTAGGCCACCGTGCTGCCCAGCCACAGTATTTCTAAGGCTAGTCCAGTTAAATCTTTCATCAATGGTAACTCCCCCCCCCCCCGCCCCCGGTTCAATGCCGTGGGCCGATGGTTAGATCAGCTCCTGTTGGAGATGGCCATTGCCTGCCACTTGTGAGGCACGAATGTTTCTTGCCATTTATCATTCCAAGTCTGAACGTTGTTCAAGTTTTGCTGTTTGTGGGCTCAGACTGTCATTCCCAGGAGTTGTGGATGATACTGAAGACTGAAGTCATCAGTGAACATCCCAACATCTGACCTTGGGTGGAGTTAAGGTCATTGATGAAGTAGCTGAAGATGGTTGGGCCTGGGACACTTCCCTGAGGAGCTCCTGCAGTGATGCCCTGGGACTGAGATGTATGGCTTCCGAAATGCAGAACCCATCATCCATGTTGAGTCTGAGTGCTGAGCAATATTTTCAGATTGTGCCTTTGAAGCGAGGTGCTGAATGTTGTGTCATTGTTTCTCACTGTATTTTTATTCAGGTATTTGTCGAACTGAATGAGTTGACAGTGGATAAGAACCATGAGATGCAATGGAAGGAGACAGCCAGGTGGATCAAATTTGAGGAGGATGTGGAAGAGGAAACGGATCGCTGGGGAAAGCCGCATGTGGCTTCGCTCAGCTTCCGAAGTCTGCTGGAGCTTAGGAAGACACTGGCACATGGTAAATATCCCGGGTTCATTCAATTCAATGGCAATTAAAACGGTGACTTCAGGTGCTGATAAACTGCATCTGACGTATTTGTGGCACTCAGCTGGAGAATTTATCACATTGTTTTGAGTTGTTATGGCATTGGGATTATTGATGAAATTGTGCATTTAATGCCCAGACGGTAAGATCAAAAAAATCCTTTGCTAAACTTCTCGACCGATCTCTCCTTTAAGACTTTCTCTAAATCCCTCCTTTGTGACCGAGTGTGAAGTGCATTGGGTTACTTTATTATGTTAAAGACACAATATAATTATGTGTTTCTGTTGTCCCATAGTGAAACAATTTGCACACAGGCCCAGCATTTGTTGTGTTTTTCAGGCTGAGGTCACAGTGTCAGATACTGTGTGGTATCTGTGTGAGCTGAATCTTCAAAACAGGACAGCATTGCAGTTCAACCTGTTCTTGCCCACATGCAGGAACCTGCCAGCGGGATCACAGGGCCACAGTTAGGAGCGGGATCCCTGGCCTATTTATGTTTTTATACATTTGCATTTGTGGGCACAGCTGAGCAGGTTTTCTGCCCAACCCTAACTGTCCTTGACAATCTGGAGGTCAACTGCTGCCGCCTTGAATACAACTGAGTGGCTTCCTCGGCCGTTTCCCAGGTCAGCCACATTGCTACATGTCTGCAGTTACAGGTAGACCAGACCAGGTAAGGATGGCAGATTTCCCCCCCACTACAGGACATGAGTGAGCCAGATGGGCTTTTACAATAATCCGGTAGTTTCATGGTCATCATTATTGAGGCTAGCTTCAATGGGAAGTAAACCCATACCTCTAGATTATTATTGTGGACCCCTGGGTTACTGCCCCAGGAACATAACCATGATTTTGCCTTCCTAGCCCAGGAACACTCTCAAACATCTCTGGGTTACAATCACCGAGCTCAGAACAGACCAAGAATCAAGCTTATCAATTCCTAGCTTGTGTACCCAAGTACCGCGATGGGCCTGCTGGGGATGTTCTGCTGGGGGTATTTGAACTAATTGCCTGCACTGATCGAGCTCCCTCTTCTTTGTGCAGGCACGGTCCTGTTAGACTTAGACCAGAAAAGCTTGCCGGGGATTGCACATCAAGTGGTCGAACAGATGATCATTTCGGACCAGATCAAGGCTGAAGATCGAGCCAACGTGCTGAGGGCACTGCTCCTCAAACACAGGTAGGGTGAGTGAAAGAGGTCATAGTCAGAGAGTTTTACAGCACAGAAAGAGGCCATTCAGCTCATCGTGTCTGCGTCGGTCATCAAGCACCTATCTCCAGCAATTGGTCCACAGTCTTGTTTGCTAGGGCGTTTCAAATGGTCAACTAAATGCTCGAAAATGTCACTATCGTCCCTGCTTCCACCACCTCCTCCGGCAGCGAGTTCCAGGCACCCACTACCCTCTGTGTAAAAAAACTTACCTCGTACATCTCCTCTAAACCTTGCCCCTCGCACCTTAAACCTATCCCCCCTAGTAATTGACCCCTCTACCCTGGGGAAAAGCCTCTGACTGTCCATTCTGTCTATGCCCCTCCTAATTTTGTAGACCTCTATCATGTCGCCCCTCAACCTCCGTCGTTCCAGTGAGAACAAACCAAGTTTATTCAACCTCTCCTCATAGCTAATGCCCTCCATACCAGGGAACATCCTGGTAAATCTCTTCTGCACCCTCTCTAAAGCCTCCACATCCTTCTGGTAGTGTGGCGACCAGAATTGAACACTATACCCCAAGTGTGGCCTAACTAAGGTTCTATACAGCTGCAACATAACTTGCCAATTCGTATACTCAATGCCCCGGCCAATGAAGGCAAGCATGCCGTATGCCTTCTTGACTACCTTCTCCAGCTGTGTTGCCCCTTTCAGTGACCTGTGGACCTGTACACCTAGATCTCTCTGACTGTTGACGGTTCTACCATTCACTGTATATTCCCTACCTGTTATGTTCTGTAGAATCTTTCACAAGCTCAGGATGCCTCAATATACTTAAAGGCCAATTTAAGACCTTTTGGCAGTGTAGCACTGTTGTAATGTAGATGTCCTTTCAAACTGACCTCTGATCAAGCTTATAGTCATCTGGCCTTAATATAATCTTTGGGCAGAATGGCCTGTTTCTGTCTGATAAACCCGGGCAGGATGGCCTGTTTCTGTCTGATAAACCCGGGCAGGATGGCCTGTTTCTGTCTGATAAACCTGGGCAGAATGGCCTTTTTCTGCCCAATAAACCTGGGCAGAATGGCCTGTTTCTGCCCAATAAACCTGGGCAGAATGGCCTGTTTCTACCCAATAAACCTGGGCAGAATGGCCTGTTCTGCCCAATAAACCTGGGCAGAATGGCCTGTTTCTGCCCAATAAACCTGGGCAGGATGGCCTGTTTCTGCCCAATAAACCTGGGCAGAATGGCCTGTTTCTGTTGATAAACCTGGGCAGAATGGCCTGTTTCTGCCCAATAAACCTGGGCAGGATGGCCTGTTTCTGGCTGATAAACCTGGGCAGGATGGCCTGTTTCTGCCCAATAAACCTGGGCAGAATGGCCTGTTTCTGTCTGATAAACCTGGGCAGGGTGGCCTGTTTCTGTCTGATAAACCTGGGCAGAATGGCCTGTTTCTGTCTGATAAACCTGGGCAGGATGGCCTGTTTCTGTCTGATAAACCTGGGCAGGATGGCCTGTATCTGTCTGATAAACCTGGGCAGAATGGCCTGTTTCTGTTGATAAACCTGGGCAGGATGGCCTGTTTCTGCCCAATAAACCTGGGCAGAATGGCCTGTTTCTGCCCAATAAACCTGGGCAGAATGGCCTGTTTCTGTCTGATAAACCTGGGCAGAATGGCCTGTTTCTGTTGATAAACCTGGGCAGGATGGCCTGTTTCTGCCCAATAAACCTGGGCAGAATGGCCTGTTTCTGCCCAATAAACCTGGGCAGAATGGCCTGTTTCTGTCTGATAAACCTGGGCAGGATTACCTGTTTCTGCCCGATAAACCTGGGCAGAATGGCCTGTTTCTGTTGATAAACCTGGGCAGAATGGCCTGTTTCTGTCCAATAAACCTGGGCAGAATGGCCTGTTTCTGTTGATAAACCTGGGCAGAATTGCCTGTTTCTGCCCAATAAACCTGGGCAGAATGGCCTGTTTCTGTCTGATAAACCTGGGCAGGATGGCCTGTTTCTGCCCGATAAACCTGGGCAGAATGGCCTGTTTCTGCCCGATAAACCTGGGCAGAATGGCCTGTTTCTGTTGATAAACCTGGGCAGAATGGCCTGTTTCTGTCCAATAAACCTGGGCAGAATGGCCTGTTTCTGTTGATAAACCTGGGCAGAATTGCCTGTTTCTGCCCGATAAACCTGGGCAGAATGGCCTGTTTCTGTTGATAAACCTGGGCAGAATGGCCTGTTTCTGTTGATAAACCTGGGCAGAATGGCCTGTTTCTGTCCAATAAACCTGGGCAGAATGGCCTGTTTCTGTTGATAAACCTGGGCAGGATGGCCTGTTTCTGTTGATAAACCTGGGCAGGATGGCCTGTTTCTGTCTGATAAACCTGGGCAGAATGGCCTGTTTCTGTCCAATAAACCTGGGAAGAATGGCCTGTTTCTGTTGATAAACCTGGGCAGGATGGACTATTTCTGCCCAGTGAAATCCCACCTAAGGAATACAAGGTGTTGAGCTGAGGGTTGGGATGCCTTTCTAACAGTGACACTATGTTTACACCCCCTGTGCTGTGCGGAATGAGTCCGCATCAGAACCTGGTTGTGGCGGTGATCTGCTCTTAACCATCAACGGGGAGAGCAAACTGTCCTGCCAGAAAGGGCAGGAGGGTGGGGCGGCAGGGGTGAGAGGGAAGGAAACAGAATGAAAAGCCAAACTCTCCTCTTTGTTGATTTCAAAGCCACCCCAACAAGGAGAAAGACTTCACGTTTTCACGCAACATCTCCACGTCAAGCCTGGGATCGCTCATGTCTCACCATCACAGCCAGAACCACATCGCTCCGACCTCTGACCCGTCTGTCACCCAGCCACTGATGGAGGAGAATCCCGACAACGAGGTCAAAGTGACCGTCGACAGTGGCGAGGTCAGTCGGGTTTAGGGATTCTCATTGTTTGCTGTGTTCAGTACAGGTTTGAGCTCAGTTCCTGAAACCACAGAGACTTGAGGAGCATTCATTGGGCCGTCGGATACGAGCTGGTGTGGCCCTGAGCAAAACGTCAGTTCTTGCCTTTGTGCTCAGTTCAACGACTTGGAGGTTGATGGAAGGTCACATTGATCCTGTCCACTCCTGAACAGAGGCGATTTCCAAGGATGTTGCCAGAAATTGAAAATTTTAGATGTTGTGAAAAAACTGGATAGGATGGGATGGAGAAGGCTAAAGGGAGATTTAATTAAGATATCTCGACAGAATTGATATGCAGGATCAATTTCTCTTGGGAGAGGGGTCCAGGAGCATGGATTTATTTTAATTGGTAGTAAATTTAGAGAGGCATAGCAGATTAATTTTTTCCAGCCAGAATTTGGACACCACCTCTTGGAGAAGAACTTGGATTGGTAAGGAAAATATTCAGGTGTCCTGAGGGCCAAAGGCATAGATAGGACCTAGAGAGTTAATCCCTGCTGAGGGAGTATGAGAAACTAGGGGCTAAATTAAAGAGCAGAACTGCAAATATAATCTTTAGATTACTATGTGAGCAAATTGGCGAAGAGTAAAAAGATCAGAGAGTTGAATGTATGGCTCAAAGACTGGTGGAAGCTGAAATATCTGGTGGTGGATAAATCACCTGGAACAGATAGACTACACCCCAGGGTTCCAAAAGAGACAGCTGAGGTGATTGTGGAGGCATTGGTGATGATTTTTCAGGAATCACTGGAGGGAGGGAGGGTCCCAGGGGACTGGAAAGTGGCTGATGTAACACCCGTTTTAATTTTCGATTTTAAATTTAAAGTACCCAATTCTTTTGTTTCAATTAAGGGGCAATTTAGCATGGCCAATCCACCTAGCTTGCACATCTTTGGGTTGTGGGGGTGAAGCCCATGCAGACACGGGGAGAATGTGCAAATACAGACAGTGACTCGAGGCCAAGATCAAACCCGGGTCCTCGGCATCGTGAGGCAGCAGTGCTAACCACTCTGTTTAGGAGGGAGGCAGAACTTGGGAAATTATGGGTCGGTTAGCCTGACTTCGGTCGTTGGTAAGATTTTAGAATCCATTTTCAGGATGAGATTGCGGAGTACTTGGAAGTGCATGGTAAAATAGGACTGAGTCAGCATGGCTTTTTCAAAGGGAGGTCGTGTCTGACAAATCTGTTAGAGTTCTTTGAGAAGGTACCAAGGAAGTTAGACAAAGGAGAACCAGTGGCCGTGATTTATTTAGAGTCCCAGAAGGCCTTTGACAAGGTGCCGCATAGGAGACTGTTAAATAAGTTAAGAGCCCATGGTGTTCAGGGTAAGATCCTGGCATGGATAGAAGATTGGCTGACTGGCAGAAGGCAGAGAGTGGGGATAAAGGGGTCTTTTTCAGGATGGCAGCCGGTGACTAGTGGTGTGCCTCAGGGGTCTGTGCTGGGACCACAACTTTTCACAATATACATTAATGGTCTGGAAGAAGGGGTGGCACGTGGCACAATGGTTAGCAATGCTGCCTACGACCCTGAGGACCCGGGTTCGAATCCCGGCCCCGGGTCACTGTCCGTGTGGAGTTTGCACATTCTCCCCATCTCTGCATGGGTTTCACCCCCACAACCTAAAGGTGTGCAGGCTAGGTGGATTGGCCACACTAAATTGCCCCTTAATTGTAAAAAAATAATTCGGTACTCTAAATTTATTTTTTAAAATGATCTGGAAAAAGGAACAAAGGGCCCTATTGCAGATGATACAAAGATCTGTCGAGGGACAGGCAGTATTGAGGAAGCAAGGGGGCTGCAGAAGGATTTGGACAAGCTAGGAGAGTTGGCAACGAAATGTCAAATGAAATATAATGTGGAAAAGTGTGAGGTTATGCACTTTGGAAGGAGGAATTTAGGCAGAGACTATTTTCTTAATGGGGAAATGCTTCGGAAAGCAGAAGCACAAAGGGACTTGGGAGTCCTTGTTCACGATTGTCTTGGGGTTAACGTGCAGGTTCAGTCAGCAGTTAGGAAGGCAAATGCAATGTTAACATTCATGTCAAGAGGGCTAGAATACAAAACCAGGGATGTACAGCTTTTTATTAGTTCATGGCATATGGACGTCGCAGGCTGTGCCATCATTTATTGCCCATCCCTATTCGCCCCTGAGGGGACAGTTAGGAGTCACCACATTGCTGTGGGTCTGGAGTCACATGTAGGCCAGACCGGGTAAGGACGGCAGATTTCCTTCCCTAAAGGACATTGGTGAACCAGATGGGTTTTTACCACAATCGACAATGGTTTCATGGGCATCATTAGACTTTTAATTCCAGATTTTATTGAATTCAAATTTCACCACCTACCCAGGTGGGATTCGAACCTGGGTCCCAGAGCTTTACTCCGAGTCTCTGGATTACTAATCCAGTGACAATACCACTACGCCCCCGCCTCCCCGGGTAGCAAAAAAGAAAAAAAAACCGGGGTGTTACATTAACCATTTTCTAAAACAGCTGAGGCTGTGTACGGCTCTGGTCAGACCCCATTTGGAGTATCGTGAGCAGTTTTGGGCCCCGTATCTAAGGAAGGATGTGCTGGTCTTGGAAAGGGTCCAGAGGAGGTTCACAAGAATGATCCCTGGAATGAAGAGCTTGTCATATGAGGAACGGTTAGGACTCTGGGTCATGGGCAGCACGGTGGCCTAGTGGTTAGCACAACCGCCTCACGGCGCTGAGGTCCCAGGTTCGATCCCGGCTCTGGGTCACTGTCCGTGTGGAGTTTGCGCATTCTCCCCGTGTCTGCGTGGGTTTCACCCCCACGGCCCAAAAAAAATGTGCAGAGTAGGTGGATTGGCCACACTAAATTGCCCCTTAATTGGAAAAAAAAATAATTGGGTAATCTAAATTTATTTTAAAAAAAGGACTCTGGGTCTGTACTTGTTGGAGTTTAGAAGGATGAGGGGGGATCTTATTGAAACCTACAGAAAACTGAGAGTGGACGTGGAGAAAAAAAGCCAATGACTGCGGATGCTGGAATCTGAAACAAAAACAATATACTGGACAATGGCAGCCCAAAAGGCTTTAACAAAGAGTCATCTAGACTCGAAACATTAGCTCGCTTCTTTATCCACAGCTGCTGTCAGATCTGCTGAGATTGTCCAGTATTTTCTGTTTTCTGGACGTGGAGAGGATGTTTCCACGAGTAGGAGAGACGAGAACCAGAGGACACAATCTTAGACTAAAGGGACGATCCTTTAAAACAGAGATGAGGAATTTCTTCAGCCAGAGGGTGGTGAAGCTGTAGAACTCTTTGCCACAGAAGGCTGTGGAGGCCAAATCACTGAGTGTCTTTAAGACAGAGATAGATAAGTTCTCGATTAATAAGGGGATCAGGGATTATGGGGAGAAGGCAGGAGAATGGGGATGAGAAACATATCAGCCATGATTGAATGGTGGAGCAGACTCAATGGGCTGAGTGGTCCAATTCTGCTGCTGTGTCTTATGGTCTTAAATGGGTTTTGTTTCATGGGGTACTAGCACCATACTGGGGTGAGAGCTGTACCGCTGGGGTAGGCTTCACCTGAACTGTACTGGGACCGATGTCCTGGCAAGGCACGGACCTGGGACCGTGCAGAGGTCTTTAAATTAAATATTGTGGGGGTTTGGAATGTTAAAGACAAAGGACAAAGCAATAGAGCAGGATAGTGATACGGATAATGGCAACCAGAGTTTGACAGGAAGGGCAAAGCAAACAAGCAAAAGGGTGCATCAGCAAATATGGTCAGAGCAGTAAAAATGCCTTTAAACTAACAGAGGGAGGAGGGTTCAGGTGAAGGGAGATTTAGAAATGAAAAGTTTTAAAAAATAAACTTAGACCCAATTATTTCTTTCCAATTCAGAGGCAATTTATTGTGGCCTATTCACCTAACCTGCACGTCTTTTGGGTTGTGGGCGTGAGACCCACACAGACACGTGGAGAATGTGCAAACTCCACAGGGGCAATGGCATTGGGAAATAGTGATCATAATATAATTGAATTCCACATTTACTTTGAAAATGACATTTTTCAATCACAACAGAAGTTTAAAATTTAAACAAAGCCAATTACATAGGGATGAGAGGATAGCTAGCTATGGTTATTATGGTAAATAGACTGAAAAATATGGTGGCATATAAATATTGGGAAACAAGTAAGAAACAATTCAAAATGTTCAACTAAAATATTTTCCACCGAAAAACAAAAAGTCAGCCTAAAAGATCTATCCGTGGCTTATTAAGTATTAGATTAAAGGAAGAGGTTGAAAAAAATGAAAATGAAAATCGCTTATTGTCACAAGTAGGCTTCAAATGAAGTCACTGTGAAAAGCCCCTAGTCGCCACATTGCGGCGCCTGTTCGGGGAGGCTGGTACGGGAATTGAACCGTGCTGCTGGCCTGCCTTGGTCTGCTTTAAAAGCCAGCGATTTAGCCCAGTGTGCTAAACCAACCCCTGGTTTATGATATTGAAAAGAATATTACTAAGTCTGAGGATTTGGAGTTTTTTAGAAACTAGTAAAGGGCCACCAAAAAGTTGATAAAAAGGGAAAAAGTAAAACTAGCCACAAGTGCAAAAACAGATTGTAAGAGCATTTACAAGGAGATGTAGAGAATAGGTCAAGTCAACATTGGTCCCGTTGAAGCACAGTCAGGAGAAATCAGCCTATCGCCATAACCCCACCTAACCTGTATATCTTTGGACTGTGGGAGGAAACCGGAGCAAACACGGGGAGAAAGTTCCAACTCCACACAATGTTACCCGAGGCCGGAATTGAACCCAGGAGCTTGGCACTGTGAGGCTGCAGTGCACTGTGCCACCGTGCTACCCCTTTCTTGTTTAATTCACCATCCAAGGGTAGACCTACTGTTGGGAAGTTAATATAGGAGGTGGTGTATTGGTGATTTGTTATGACAGAGACATTGAACACCAGTTCCACACCAGATACAGAGGGTAACATAAGGGCCAATAAGAGTAAGGAAATTAAGGTAATAAATAACAGCAGAGAACAAGTACTGGAGAAACTTAAGAGACTGAAATCTGATCGCCCAAGTCGTTTACTCATTGCAGTTTTGACGAATCAGAGACAACTTTATTGAGACATATCGGATTCTCAGGGGTTTGACAGGGTCGATGCTGAGAGGATGCTTCCTCTGGTGGGAGAGTCTAGGACCAGAGGGCAGAATCTGAGAGTAAGGTGGCGTCCATTAGAGACAGAGATGAGGAGGAATTTCTTCTCTCAGAGCGTAGTGAATCTGTGGAATTCTTTACCACAGAAAGCTACAGAGGCTGGCTCCTTCAGTATGTTCAAGGCTGAGATAGATTTTTATTCAGTGAGAGAATCAAGGCACAAAATTGGAGTTGAGAATTATCGTTTCAGATCAGTCGTGATCTCATTCAATGGTGGAGCAAAGATAGCCACAGAGATAGTGACTAGAATTTCCAAAATATAACATTACTATTCAAGAAAAGAGGGAGGGAAGAGGTTTTTGGGGGAGACCACATCTGGAATATTGTGTGCTGTTTTAGTCTCCGTATTTAAGAAAGAATATACTCACATTGCAGATATACTCACATTGCAGATATACTCACATTGCAGATATACTCACATTGCAGATATACTCACATTGCCCATATACTCACATTGCAGATATACTCACATTGCAGATATACTCACATTGCAGATATACTCACGTTGCCCATATACTCACATTGCAGATATACTCACGTTGCAGATATACTCACGTTGCAGATATACTCACGTTGCAGATATACTCACGTTGCAGATATACTCACATTGCAGATATACTCACGTTGCAGATATACTCACGTTGCAGATATACTCACGTTGCAGATATACTCACATTGCAGATATACTCACATTGCAGATATACTCACGTTGCAGATAGACTCACGTTGCAGATATACTCACGTTGCAGATATACTCACGTTGCAGATATACTCACGTTGCAGATATACTCACATTGCAGATATACTCACATTGCAGATATACTCACATTGCAGATATACTCACGTTGCAGATATACTCACGTTGCAGATATACTCGCGTTGCAGATATACTCGCGTTGCAGATATACTCACGTTGCAGATAGACTCACATTGCAGATATACTCACGTTGCAGATATACTCACGTTGCAGATATACTCACATTGCCCATATACTCACGTTGCAGATATACTCACATTGCCCATATACTCACGTTGCAGATAGACTCACATTGCAGATATACTCACATTGCAGATATACTCACATTGCCCATATACTCACGTTGCAGATAGACTCACATTGCAGATATACTCACATTGCAGATATACTCACATTGCAGATATACTCACATTGCAGATATACTCACGTTGCAGATATACTCACGTTGCAGATATACTCACATTGCAGGTATACTCACATTGCAGATAGACTCACATTGCAGATATACTCACGTTGCAGATATACTCACGTTGCAGATATACTCACGTTGCAGATATACTCACGTTGCAGATATACTCACATTGCAGATATACTCACATTGCAGATATACTCACGTTGCAGATATACTCACGTTGCAGATATACTCACATTGCAGGTATACTCACATTGCAGATAGACTCACATTGCAGATATACTCACGTTGCAGATATACTCACGTTGCAGATATACTCACGTTGCAGATATACTCACATTGCAGGTATACTCACATTGCAGATATACTCACATTGCAGATATACTCACATTGCAGGTATACTCACGTTGCAGATATACTCACGTTGCAGGTGGTACAGCGAAGGTTCACTCAATTGGTCCTTGAGGTCGGGGTTTTTGGTGTTTGGAAGATTGAGAGGTGATCCCATTGAAACATATAAGATTCGGAAAGGGGCTTGATTGTGTGGATATTGAAAAATTGTTTCCCCCTGACTGGGCAGCCCAGAGGAAAGGGGGTACATTCTCAGAATAACGGGCCAATCGTATAGGGCTGAGATGAGAAATTTATTAACATTTTATTATTGTCACAAGTAGGCTTACATTAACACTACAATGAAGTTACTGTGAAAATCCTCTAGTCTCCATATTCCAGCGCCTGTTCAGGTACACAGAGGGAGAATTCAGAATGTCCAATTCACCTAACAGCACGTCTTTGGGGACTTGTGGGAAAAACCGGAGCACCCGGAGGAAACCCACGCAGACACGGGGAGAACGTGCAGACAGTGACTCCAGCTGGGAAACACACCCGGGTCCTCGGCGCTGTGAAGCAACAGTGCTAACCACAGTACTGCCGTGCCGTCAATGTATTCACCGAAAGGGTTGCAATTCTTTGGAACCTCATCCCCAGAGGGGTTTGGATGCTCCATCATTAAATATATTTCAGGTTGATATTGACAGAGTTTTGGTGTCTCAGGGAATTGAGGCATGTGGGGAGCAGGTGGGAAAGTTGAGTTGAAGCTTAAAGTCAGCCATAATCGTATTGAATGGTGAAACAGGCTCAATGGGCCATGTGTTCTATTCCTGTTTCTTATGGTCACTCTCTATCTCCCTGTCCCCCTCTCTCCTTACCCTGTAACTGGTCTCCCTATCTGTGTCTCCCACAATAAATGCCACTGACTCTCTTCCACTCTGTCTCGCTTTTAAGCGTTCTCTCTTTCTCCCTCCATCTGTCTCTCCTCTCTCTATCCCCTCTCTTTCTCCCTCCCCTCTCACATCCCTCTCTTTCTCTCCCCTCTCTTTCTCTCTCCTCTCTCTCTTCCCTTTCTTTCTCTCTCCCCTCTCTTTCTCTCTCCTCTCTATCTTCCCTCTCTTTCTCTCTCCCCTCTCTTTCTCTCTCCTCTCTATCTTCCCTCTCTTTCTCTCTCCCCTCTCTTTCTCTCTTCTCTCTCTCTTTCTTTCTTCCCTCTTTTCTCTCTTCCCTCTCTTTCTCTCTCCTCTCTCTCTTCCCTCTCTTTCTCTCTACCCTCTCTTTCTCGCTTCCCTCTCTTTCTCTCCCCCTCTCTTTCTCTCTCCCCTCTCTTCCCTCTCTTTTTCTCTACCCTCTCTTTCTCTCTCCCCTCTCTTTCTCTCCTCTCTCTTTCTTTCTCCCCTCTCTTTCTCTCTCCTCTCTCTCTCCCCTCTCTTTCTCTCTTCCCTCTCTTTCTCTCTACCCTCTCTTTCTCTCTCCCCTCTCTCTTTCTCTCTCCCCTCTCTCCCCTCTCTCTTTCTCTCTTCTCTCTCTTTCTCTCTCCTCTCTCTTCCCTCTCTCTCCCCTCTCTCCCCTCTTCTCTCTTCCCTCTCTTTCTCTTTCCCCCTCTTTCTCTTTCCCCTCTCTTTCTCTCTCCCCTCTTCTCCCCTCTCTCTTTCTCTCTCCCCTCTCTTTCTCTCTCCCCTCTCTTTCTCTCTCCTCTCTCTTCCCTCTCTCTGTCCCCCTCGTTCTCTCTACCCTCTCTCTCTTCCCTCTCTTTCTCTTTCCCTCTCTTTCTCTCTCCCCTCTCTTTCTCCCCTCTCTCTTTCTCTCTCCCTCTCTCTTCTCTCTCTCTCCTCCCCTCTCTTTCTCTCTTCCCTCTCTTTCTCTCTACCCTCTTTCTTTCTCCCCTCTCTTTCTCTCTCCTTCTCTCTCCCCTCTCTTTCTCTCTTCCCTCTCTGTCTCTCTACCCTCTCTTTCTCTCTCCTCTCTCTTTCTCTCTCCCCTCTCTTTCTCTCTCCTCTCTCTTCCCTCTCTCTCTCCCCTCTCTTTCTCTCTTCCCTCTCTTTCTCTCTTCCCTCTCTTTCTCTTTCCCCTCTCTTTCTCTTTCCCCTCTCTTTCTCTCTTCCCTCTCTCTCTCTCCCCTCTCTCTTTCTCTCTCCCCTCTCTTTCTCTCTTCCCTCTCTTTCTCTCTTCCCTCTCTTTCTCTCTCCCCTCTCTTTCTCTCTCTCTCCTCTCCTGATAACTTGTCAGATTCTGTCTAAAACAGGTTTTTCCACTCTCAAAAAAGGAATGTCCAATCTCCGTACCTCATCTCGGCAGCAAGCTTTCTCTCCTCTTCTGTGGATCCTGATAACATTTTGAGGTTCTCTCACTGTCTCTGCCCTCCCGCCCTTCAATCTGTTTCAGCTGATAACCTGACAAGACTCTGCCTGTAACCTGTTTCTCCGCCTCTTACAGAAAGAATCTCCACTATCTGCAGAGATGACCAGATCAAGGTCAAAGCACGAACTCAAGCTCCTGGAGAAAATCCCATTCAATGCAGAGGCCACAGTTGTACTCGTAGGTATGAGACACGCTTACATTCTTGTTTCCATTTGGTTTTTTTTAAAAACATACTTTTAAAAAAAATTTGTGTATTCAATTATTTATTTTTCCAATTAAGGGGCAATTTAGCGTGGCCAATCCACCTATCCTGCCCATCTTTGGGCTGTGGGGGTGAAACCCACGCAGACACGGGGAGAATGTGCAAACTCCACACAGACAGTGACTCAGGGCAGGGATTCAAACCCGGGTCCTCAGCGCCATGAGACAACAGTGCTAACCATTGTGTCACGTGCTGCCCCTCATTTCCATTTGTAACTATCTCCTTGGTTCAAACGCTGACTGAAATGCTGGCTTTTTTCAGCAACTGGGGCTCCTTGTTTTTAGTAATTACCTCTTGCTTGGAGCCACTCTGACAGTTAAAACCACCTGTCACACCCCTGATCATCATAAACATGCAATTTATGGAGGCCGCTTTAGCTCAGTGGGCTAGACAGCTGATTCTTGATGCAGAGCGAGGCCAGCAGCGTGGGTTCAATCCCCGTACCGGCTGAGGTTATTCTTCTCAACTTTGACCCTGGCCTGAGGAGTGCTGACCCTCAGGTTAAATCACCACCAGTCAGCTCTCCCCCAGCAGCCTGTGGTCATCTGGGGCTACGGCGACTTTATCTTTACAAACATACAACCTTCGGTCTCCTAATTTGAAAAAAAAGGAGATAATTGCGTGGGAAACAGATCAGAAAAATTTCACGAATGAAAGGTCCATCTCACGAAGAAAGGTTGAACTCATTGGAGTTTTGAAGAATGAGAGGTGGTCTGTCAGAGGTCTTCGCAGGGTGGATGCTGAAACGATGTTTTCGGTTATGGGAGAGACTAGAATGAGAGATTAATACAGAGATCAGGGTTGTTAGCCTGTGGAATTCTCTGCCCCAGAAAGCAGTGGAGGCTGGCCCATTGCATTTATTCCAGGCTGAATTAGGTAGACATTTGATGGACAAGGGAGGTAAGGTGAGGCAGGCAGAAAATGAGAGCCATGGGCCGCACGGTAGCATAGTGGATAGCACAATTGCTTCGCAGCTTCAGGGTCCCAGGTTCGATTCCCCGCTGGGTCACTGTGCGGAGTCTGCACGTTCTCCCCGTGTGTGCGTGGGTTTCCCCCGGGTGCTCCAGTTTCCTCCCACAGTCCAAAGATGTACAGGTTAGGTGGATTGGCCATGATAAATTGTCCTTAGTGTCCAAAATTGCCCTTAGTGTTGGGTAGGTTTGCTGGGTTTGGGGATAGGGTGGAGGTGTGGGCTTGGATAGGGTGCTCTTTCCAGGAGCCAGTGCAGACTCGATGGGCTGAATGGCCTCCTTCTGCACTGTAAATTCTGTGATCTTAATGAATGACACCTGGCTGGAGGGGCTGAATGGTCTCCTCCTCAGTCCCAGGTTCCTGCACCTTATATCAATCAGGAAAGGCTTTCAAAATTCCAGTCTGGAAATGTGCACTCAGAAAAAGCATACCCAGGAGGGACAGAACCACGTAATGGGAATGGAAGAGAGTGCGTCGATGGAAAAGCATTCCATTCATGGACCCACCCAGGAATTTGATGGGGACAGTGTAGAGGGAGCTTTACTCTCTATCTAACCCCGTGCTGTCCCTGTCCTGGGAGTGTTTGATGGGGACAGTGTAGAGGGAGCTTTACTCTGTATCTAACCCCGTGCTGTATCTATCCTGGGAGTGTTTGATGGGGACAGTGTAGAGGGAGCTTTACTCTGTATCTAACCCCGTGCTGTATCTGTCCTGGGAGTGTTTGATGGGGACAGTGCAGAGGGAGATTTACTCTGTATCTAACCCTGTGCTGTACCTGTCCTGGGAGTGTTTGATGGGGACAGTGTAGAGGGAGCTTTACTCTGTATCTAACCCCGTGCTGTATCTGTCCTGGGAGTGTTTGATGGGGACAGTGTAGAGGGAGCTTTACTCTGTATCTAACCCGTGCTGTATCTGTCCTGGGAGTGTTTGATGGGGACAGTGTAGAGGGAGCTTTACTCTGTATCTAACCCCGTGCTGTATCTGTCCTGGGAGTGTTTGATGGGGACAGTGCAGAGGGAGATTTACTCTGTATCTAACCCTGTGCTGTACCTGTCCTGGGAGTGTTTGATGGGAACAGTGTTGAAGGAGCTTTGCTCTGTATCTAACCCCGTGCTGGACCTGTCCTGGGAGTGTTTGATGGGGACAGTGTAGAGGGAGCTTTGCACTGTATCTAACCCCGTGCTGTATCTGTCCTGGGAGTGTTTGATGGGGACAGTGTAGAGGGAGCTTTACTCTGTATCTAACCCCGTGCTGTACCTGTCCTGGGAGTGTTTGATGGGGACAGTGTAGAGGGAGCTTTACTCTGTATCTTACCCCGTGCTGTACCTGTCCTGGGAGTGTTTGATGGGGTCAATGTAGAGGGAGCTTTGCTCTGTATCTAACCCCGTGCTGTACCTGTCCTGGGAGTGTTTGATGGGGACAGTGCAGAGGGAGCTTTACTCTGTATCTAACCCCGTGCTGTACCTGTCCTGGGAGTGTTTGATGGGGACAGTGTAGAGTGAGCTTTACTCTGTATCTAACCCCATGCTGTAGCTGTCCTGGGAGTGTTTGATGGGGACAGTGTAGAGGGAGCTTTACTCTGTATCTAACCCCGTGCTGTACCTGTCCTGGGAGTGTTTGATGGGGACAGTGTAGAGGGAGCTTTACTCTGTATCTAACCCCATGCTGTAGCTGTCCTGGGAGTGTTTGATGGGGACAGTGTAGAGGGAGCTTTACTCTGTATCTAACCCCGTGCTGTACCTGTCCTGGGAGTGTTTGATGGGGACAGTGTAGAGAGAGCTTTACTCTGTATCTAACCCCTTGCTGTAACCTGTGATGGGAGTGTTTGATGGGGACTGTGTAGAATTGAAATTGAAAATCGCTTATTGTCACGAGTAGGCCTCAATGAAGTTACTGTGAAAAGCCCCTAGTCGCCACATGCCGGTGCCTGTCCGGGGAGGCTGGTACGGGAATCGAACCGTGCTGCTGGCCTGCTTGGTCTGCTTTAAAAGCCAGCGATTTAGCCTGGTGAGCTAAACCAGCCCCATTGTAGAATGATGTTCAGTTGGGTCACTTGAGGGTTACAAGGTAGCAAGGAATGAGCTAAGAAAAAGGGCTCCGGAGAGCTAGGAGGGGGCATGAGAAGTCCTTGGCGGGTCGGATCAAGGAAAACCCCAAGGCTTTTTACTCTTATGTGAGAAATAAAAGAATGACCTTAGGGTGAGGTTAGGGCCGGTCAAGGACAGTGATGGGAACTTGTGCATGGAGTCAGAAGAGATAGGAGAGGCGTTGAATGAATACTTTTCTTCAGTGTTCACCAAGGCCAGGGGCCATGTTTTTGAGGATGAGAGTGTGATACAGGTGGGTAGGCTGGAGGAGGTGCTCTGAGGAAGGATGTATTAGCAATTTTGAAAAACCTGAGGGTCGACAAGCCCCCTGGGCCGGATGAGATATATCCTAGGATTCTTTGGGAGGCAAGTGATGAGATTGCAGAGCCTTTGGCTTTGATCTTTGGGTCCTCGCTGTCCACGGGGATAGTGCCAGAAGACTGGAGAGTGGCGAATGTTGTTCCTCTGTTCAAGAAAGGGAATAGGAATGACCCTGGTAATTATAGGCCGGTTAGTCTTACTTCAGTGGTCGACAAATTAATGGAAGGATAGGATTTATGACCGTTTGGAAAGATGCAGTTTAATCCGGGATAGTCAACACGGATTCTTGAAGGGTGAGTATTGCCTCACAAATTTGAATGAATTCTTTGAGGAGGTAACTAAGTGTGCAGACGAAGGTAGAGCAGTTGATGTCGGATACATGGATTTTAGAAAGGCGTTTGATAAGGTTCTCCATGGTCGGCTTATGAAGAAAGTAAGGAGGTGTGGGATAGAGGGAAATTTGGCCAATTGGATAAGTAACTGGCTATCACATAGAAGACAGAGGGTGGTGGTGGATGGAAAATTTTCAGACTGGAGACCAGTTACCAGCGGTGTACCACAGGGATCAGTGCTGGGTCCTCTGCTATTTGTGATTTTTATAAATGACTTGGAGGAGGGGGCTGAAGGGTGGGTCAGTAAATTTGCTGATGACACCAAGATTGGTGGAGTAGTGGATGAGGTGGAGGGCTGTTGTAGGCTGCAAAGAGACATTGGTACGATGCTGAGCTGGGCCGAAAAATGGCAGATGGAGTTTAACCCTGATAAGGTGATTCGTTTTGGCGGGGAAATTTTGAATGGGGATTACTGGGTCAACGGCAGGGTTCTGAGGAATGTGGAGGAACAGAGAGATCTTGGGGTTCATGTCCACAGATCTCTGAAGGTTGCCTCAAGTGGATAGAGCCGTGAAGAAGGCCCATAGTGTGTTAGCGTTTATAAACAGGGGGCTTGAGTTTCAGAGCCATGGGGTTATGCTGCAACTGTACATGACCCTAGTGAGACCACATTTGGAGTATTGTGTGCAGTTCTGGTCACCTCACTATAGGAAGGATGTGGAAGCATTGGAAAGGGTGCAAAGGAGATTTACCAGGATGCTGCCTGGTTTGCAGGATAGGTCTTATGAGGAGAGGTTGAGGGAGCTAGGGCTTTTCTCTTTGGAGCGGAGGAGGATGAGAGGCGACTTAATAGAGGTTTATAAGATGATGAGGGGGCTAGATAGAGTGGACGTTCAGAGATTATTCCCTTGGGTGGATGTAGCTGTTACAATGGGGCATAACTATAAGGTTCAGGGTGGGAGATATAGGAGGGATGTCCGAGGTAGGTTCTTTACCCAGAGAGTAGTGGGGGCATGGAATGCACTGCCTGTGGAAGTAGTTGAGTCATTAGGGACCTTCAAGCGGCTATTGGATAAGTACATGGATTACGGTAGAATAAAGGGGTGTAGATTAATTTGTTCTTAAGGGCAGCACGGTAGCATTGTGGATAGCACAATTGCTTCACAGCTCCAGGGTCCCAGGATTGATTCCAGCTTGGGTCACTGTGCGGAGTCTGCACATCCTCCCCGTGTGTGCGTGGGTTTCCTCCGGGTGCTCCGGTTTCCTCCCACAGTCCAAAGATGTGCAGGTCAGGTGGATTGGCCATGATAAATTGGCCTTAGTGTCCAAAATTGCCCTTAGTGTTGGGTGGGGTTCCTGGGTTAT
>NC_052155.1:2116535-2204198 GCF_902713615.1 Scyliorhinus canicula | reverse complement strand
AAGAGTGAGTAAGCCGGGTGGGAGTCCATACTGCCCCTCAGCTCTCCATCGTCCAGTCCATACTGTCCCTCTCAGCTCTCCATCGTCCAGTCCATACTGTCCCTGAGCTCTCCATCGTCCAGTCCATACTGTCCCTGAGCTCTCCATCGTCCAGTCCATACTGTCCCTGAGCTCTCCATCGTCCAGTCCATACTGTCCCTGAGCTCTCCATCGTCCAGTCCATACTGTCCCTCTCAGCTCTCTATCGTCCAGTCCATACTGTCCCTGAGCTCTCCATCGTCCAGTCCATACTGTCCCTCAGCTCTCCATCGTCCAGCACATACTGTCCTCAGCTCTCCATCGTCCAGTCCATCCTGTCCCTGAGCTCTCCATCGTCCAGTCCATACTGTCCCTGAGCTCTCCATCGTCCAGTCCATACTGTCCCCCTCAGCTCTCCATCGTCCAGTCCATACTGTCCCCCTCAGCTCTCCATCGTCCAGTCCATACTGTCCCTCTCAGCTCTCCATCGTCCAGTCCATACTGTCCCTCAGCTCTCCATCGTCCAGTCCATACTGTCCCTCTCAGCTCTCCATCGTCCAGTCCATACTGTCCCTCAGCTCTCCATCGTCCAGTCCATACTGTCCCTCTCAGCTCTCCATCGTCCAGTCCATACTGTCCCTCAGCTCTCCATCATCCAGTCCATACTGTCCCTCTCAGCTCTCCATCGTCCAGTCCATACTGTCCCTCAGCTCTCCATCGTCCAGTCCATACTGTCCCTCAGCTCTCCATCGTCCAGTCCATACTGTCCCCCTCAGCTCTCCATCGTCCAGTCCATACTGCCCCTCTCAGCTCTCCATCGTCCAGTCCATACTGTCCCTCAGCTCTCCATCGTCCAGTCCATACTGTCCCCCTCAGCTCTCCATCGTCCAGTCCATACTGTCCCTCTCAGCTCTCCCATGTCCAGTCCATCCTGTCTCTGAGCTCTCCATCCTGTCCCTGAGCTCTCCATCGTCCAGTCCATCCTGTCTCTGAGCTCTCCATCGTCCATTCCATCCTGTCTCTGAGCTCTCCATCGTCCAGTCCATACTGTCTCTGAGCTCTCCATCGTCCAGTCCATACTGTCCCTCTCAGCTCTCCCATGTCCATTCCATCCTGTCCCTGAGCTCTCCATCGTCCAGTCCATCCTGTCTCTGAGCTCTCCATCGTCCATTCCATCCTGTCTCTGAGCTCTCCATCGTCCATTCCATCCTGTCCCTGAGCTCTCCATCGTCCAGTCCATCCTGTCTCTGAGCTCTCCCATGTCCATTCCATCCTGTCTCTGAGCTCTCCATCGTCCATTCCATCCTGTCCCTGAGCTCTCCATCGTCCAGTCCATACTGTCCCTGAGCTCTCCATCGTCCAGTCCATACTGTCTCTGAGCTCTCCATCGTCCAGTCCATACTGTCCCTCTCAGCTCTCCATCGTCCAGTCCATACTGTCCCTCTCAGCTCTCCATCGTCCAGTCCATCCTGTCTCTGAGCTCTCCATCGTTCATTCCATCCTGTCTCTGAGCTCTCCATCGTCCAGTCCATACTGTCTCTGAGCTCTCCATCGTCCATTCCATCCTGTCCCTGAGCTCTCCCATGTCCGGTCCATGCAGGCTCTCTTGGTTTTCCTCCTGATGTGCGTGTGGCCGCTGCGGTATGTTTGTTGTCAGTGCTGATGTCCTGATTCTCTGCTTATCGTTCTGCTGACTCGTGTTCTTTTCCTGCAGCTCGATGCTGACGATGCGCAGCCTACCTTTGATGAAAAGGACGGTCTGGATGAGTATGATGAGCTTTCAATGCCAGTGTGAGCACACACTGCGGCCTTCGAACACTCTACACCCAGCATCGAACGATGGAGTGAAGGCCGACAGCCAATGTGATGCCAAATAAACATCTGTCATCATGGACATTGTCACTATTAATGTCAGTCTGGGTCACAATCTGTCAGTATCATTAGCTGTTTCCTTTTGCATCTGTCAGCATCCAACCTGATCAACTTTTCTTCAATGAGAGAAGAGGGATGCGTTGGGCCCAAACTCTGTTGCATTAGCAGCAATAGAAACCATAGACTACAAATTAGCCATGGATTTAGGAACTGATACTTTCAAAGTCTGTAATCAAAAGAGAAAAACTGCAAACTAAGCCATGCCAGTGTTCCAGAAACTTCTGTGAAGGTCATTAAAATACCAAAGACAGTCCACTCTCTTTACTCTTTAACTTCTTTCAGTGTAAAGCCAGTGTAGAGTTGGCGAATGGTGTCAATTTGGCCAGATGTTAGCTGCTTGTGTGATGGTTGAGCCCGTTACTGTCCAGTTATAGCTCTGACTGTTTGCAGCACCCCTCCCACCCAATCCGTGTCCATCTACCATCAGGGTATTGTCAGACTATCAGTCCTATGGCTTCGGCGTCCACACAAAGTTCCTCATTCAGCAACAGTCGAAAAGCTCGTTGGGTTTCTGTGTAATCCCAGGACCCAAGAGGCCAAAACCAAAGATAGGCCAAGGTAAATGGCTGGCTTTGGGCCGCATGATAACTTAATTAAACTCTCATACATCACGTCTTCAGCCTAGAAATGTTTGTTTCCTACACACAAACCCAATTCGCTGTTTGAAATATTCCACTGGGATCTGTTCTGAACAGTCACACGCCAGCTGAGTGCCTCCCGACAGCTAGTTCGCTCCCTCAGGTACTGCAGCTGCCCAGGACTAGCTGCTTCAGCAGCTAACATGAAATGAAAATCGCTTATTGTCACGAGTAGGCTTCAATGAAGTTACTGTGAAAAGGGCAGCTTCTGTGACTTGTCTTATCAAGGCAGCACAAAAGCGAATTGGCTAGCACTGCTGCCTTACACCACGGAGGACCAGGGTTCGATCCTGGCTTCAGGACACTGTCTCCGTGGAGTTTGCAGATTCTCCCTGTGTCTCACCCCCACAACCCAAAGATGTGCAGGGTAGGTGGATTGGCCACGCTAAATTGCCCCTTAATTAGTTAAAAAAAAAAGAATTGGACACTCTCTAAATTACTTTTAAAAATCCACATAAGAGTCTGGGTTCCAGATGCCCAACTTAGATTGAAATAATATCCTCTGTTCGCTTGAAAAATTTGATGCAAAATGTGCTGGCAGTTTTATTCCAGTGACTACTGTCGTTGAGTCACAGCATGACACCATTTAACATCTTAATGGTAAATCAGAGGGAGCTTTACTCTATATCTAACCCTGTGCTGTACTTGTCCTGGGAGTGTTTGATGGGGACAGTGTAGAGGGAGCTTTACTCTGTATCTAACCCCGTGCTGTACCTGTCCTGGGAGTGTTTGATGGGGACAGTGTAGAGGGAGCTGTACTCTGTATCTAACCCCGTGCTGTACCTGTCCTGGGAGTGTTTGATGGGGACAGTGTAGAGGGAGCTTTACTCTGTATCTAACCCCGTGCTGTACCTGTCCTGGGAGTGTTTGATGGGGACAGTGTAGAGGGAGCTTTACTCTGTATCTAACCCCGTGTTGTACCTACCCTGGGAGTGTTTGACGGGGACAGTGTCGAGGGAGCTTTACTCTGTATCTAACCCTGTGCTGTACCTTGTCCTGGGAGTGTTTGATGGGCAGTGTAGAGGGAGCTTTACTCTGTATCTAACCCCGTGCTGTACCTGTCCTGGGAGTGTTTGATGGGGACAGTGTAGAGAGAGCGTTACTCTGTATCTAACCCTGTGCTGTACCTGTCCAGGGAGTGTTTGATGGGGACAGTGTAGAGGGAGCTTTACTCTGTATCTCACCCCGTGCTGTACCTGTCCTGGGAGTGTTTGATGGGGACAGTGTAGAGAGAGCGTTACTCTGTATCTAACCCCGTGCTGTACCTGTCCTGGGAGTGTTTGATGGGGACAGTGTAGAGGGAGCTTTACTCTGTATCTAACCCCGTGCTGTACCTGTCCTGGGAGTGTTTGATGGGGACAGTGTAGAGGGAGCTTTACTCTGTATCTAACCCCGTGTTGTACCTACCCTGGGAGTGTTTGACGGGGACAGTGTCGAGGGAGCTTTACTCTGTATCTAACCCTGTGCTGTACTTGTCCTGGGAGTGTTTGATGGGGACAGTATAGAGGGAGCTTTACTCTGTATCTAACCCCGTGCTGTACCTGTCCTGGGAGTGTTTGATGGGCAGTGTAGAGGGAGCTTTACTCTGTATCTAACCCTGTGCTGTACCTGTCCTGGGACTGTTTGATGGGGACAGTGTAGAGGGAGCTTTACTCTGTATCTAACCCCGTGCTGTACTTGTCAAAGGAGCTGCCAGAAATGAATAATTTTCAAATGTCCCACACTAACATCCCTCATTGCAATGAAGAAACAATTCACGGCCCTTGCTCAAGTTCTCGACAAAAATCTATTTGATTTGCATAATGACTGAAGTTAATGAAGAGGAAATGTTTGCTGTGCTGCTGAAGATTCGGGATGTCCTGATTGATTATTTAGTCCCAAAGATGTGTTACATACTGAGCAAAGGGATGTCACTGCACAAACCAGACCCTCTGCTGCATAATAAATGCAAAAAATCGAACCGATTTGGAACCAAAAACAGTCGACTGATCCGTCAGTAATTTGCATTTGAAACTAGGAGCAGAGATCCAGCTGTCGATTGGCAAATTCATGTGCAAAGCCTATATGTGGCCTCATACTTTACCCTCTGTGGTAGTATGACTAAGGGTATTACAGTACCTGGGAGTGTGAGCTGCCATTGGTGCAGAGGGCTCGCTGCCCATTGGCCAAGGTATCGTGTGCTTCGTATCCCTATTGGCTAAGAGCAAGGTAGCTCCGCCTACGAGGTGGGGTATAAGAACCCGTGTTCCCCAGCAGCCATGCCATTTCCTGTATGTCTGCTGCCGGGCTCACTTCTTGCTGATTAAAGTGAATGTTGGTCGCCTGGCGGATGAGACCGGGGAGTTAACAGTGAGGAACACAGAAATGGAGATGCTAAAATCAATATTTTATCTCAGTATTCACGGGGGTAGACACTAGTACTGTCCCAACAATAACAGGTAATGCAGAGGTAATAGAAAGTGAGGACCTTGGAACAATCATCATCAATAATCAAAAGTACAAAACAAACTATTGGGATTGAGGATAGACAAGTCCCCAGGGACTTAAAGGAAGTGGCAGCGGAGATAGTGGTTATAATATTCCAAAATTCCCTGGGTGTGGGAAAGGTTCCAGTGGATTGGAAAAAATGCTAATTTAACATCCTTATTCAAAAAAAGGAGGTAGAAAGTAGGGAACTATAGATACTTTAGAATAGATAACATGTGTTATTGGGAAATTGTTAGAATCCATTATCAAGTAATATCAGGACATTTGGAAAGTCAAAACCCAATCTATCAGAGTCAGCACGGTTTTAGAAGGGTAAATTATTTGGCTAATTTGCTAGAGTTTTTTTTAAGATGTAACAAGCTAAGTGGATAATGGGGATCTTGTAGATGTAGTATATCTGGACTTCCAGAAGACATTTGATAAGGTGCTGCACAAAAGATTAATACACAAAGTTCACATGGGGTTAGGGTTAATTTATTAGCTTGGATAGAAGACTGGCGAACGGACAGGAGGCAGAGTCGGGATAAATAGGTCTTTTTCTGGATGCCAAGATTTAACTAGTGGGGGTGTCACAGGGTTCGATCCTCGAGTCCCAACTATTTACAATCTATATTAACGACTTGGATACAGGGATAGAGGCACTTTAGCCAAATTTTCAGATAGCATTAAGATTGCTGGGATCGGAAATTGCAATGAGGAAATAAAACATTTACAAATGGGTACAGATTGGTTAGGTGAGTGGTCCAAATTTTGGCAGATGGAGTTTAATGTGACCAAGTGTGAGTTTATCCATTTTGGTCAAAAAAAAGGAAAGGCAACTCATGGCAGCACTGCTGCAACACAGCGACAGGGACCCGTGTTTAATTCCAGTCTGGGGTCACGTTCTCCCCGTGTGTGCGTGGGTTTCCTCCGGGTGCTCCGGTTTCCTCCCACAGTCCAAAGATGTGCAGTTTAGGTGAATTGGCCATGATAAATATCCCCTCAGTTTCCAGGGATGTGCAGGTTAGGGTGTGGGGTTATGGGGATAGGGTGGGGTGGACAGGGGAGCCAAATGGCCTCTTTTTGAACTACAGGGAATCTATGATCATCTAAATGGAAAGAAACTTCAGGGTACTTCGGTGTAGAGGGATCTGGGGGTCTTTGTGTATCGCAGAAAACCAGCCTGCAGGTATAACAGGTAATAAATAAAACAAACGGAATGTTGGCATTTAAAGCTAAAGGAATAGAGCATTGAAAGTGGGGAAGTGTTGCTGCAACTGCACAGGACATTGGCGAGACTGCATCTGGACTATTGTGCACAGTTTTGGTCCCCTTGAGGAAAGGTGTAGTTGCATTATAGGCAGTTCACAGGAAGTTCACTAGATTGATTCCAGAGAAGAAGGGTCTGTTTTATGAAGAGAGATTGAGAAGTTTAGGCCGATACTCTCCAGAGTATAGAAGAATAAGAGATCCTATGGAGGTGTACAAGATGATAAAAGGTATTTACAAAGTAGAGGTGGAGTGGCATTCTAGAACGAGGGGTCATAGTTTTAGGATAAGAGGTAGCAGCCTTTTTTTTTTACTTTTTCCAATTAAGGGGCAAATTTTTAAAAAACTTTTAAGTGCCCAAATCTTTTTTTTTTCAAATTAAGGGGCAATTTAGCGTGGCCAATCCACCTACCCTGTACATCTTTGGGTCGTGGGGAGTGAGACCCACACAGACATGGGGAGAATGCGGAAACCTGGGTCCTCGGCGCCGTGAGGCAACAGTGCTAAGCACTGCACCACCGTGCTGCCCTTGGGGGGTAGCAGATTTAAAACAGTGATGAGGAGAAATTACTTGTCTCAAAGGGTTGTGAATCTGGGGAATACACGACCTGAGAGTTTGGTGTATGCTGGGACAGAGTGAATATAAGGCGTTAATTAATAATTTGAGGAGATTTTTAATTAGTAAATGATTGAAGGTTATAGAGAATGGGCAAGAAAGAATCATAGAAGTTAGAGCAGAAAGACGTCATTCAGCCTACTCAAGCCCCACGCCTCCACCCTATCCCTCTTTATCTCTGCAACCCCACCTAACCTTTTTTGGCCACTTAGAGCAATTTGGAATGGCCAATCCGCCTAACCTGCACATCTTTGGACTGTGGGAGGAAACTGGAGCACCCGGAGGAAACCCCCGCAGACACGGGGAGAACGTACAGACTCCGCACAGACAGCGACCCAAGCCGGGAATCGAACCTGGGATCCTGGAGCTGTGAAGCAACTGTGCTACCTTGGTGCCCTTAAGAGTTGAGGCCGAGAGGAGATCAGCCATGATCGTATTAGAATCATAGAATTCCTGTAGTGCAGGAGACCATTTGGTGCACAGAGTCTGTACCCTCTGAAAGAGCACCCTACCGAGGCCACCTTCCCCGAACCCCACCTATCCAGCACATCTTTGGACTATGGGAGGAAACCGGAGCACCCAGAGACATGGGGAGAAAGTGCAGACTCCACAGTCACCCAAGGCCAAAATTAAACCCGGGTTCCTTGCGCTGTGTGGCAGTAGTGCTAACAGTGCAGAATGCTGCCCCATTGACAGAGTGGGCTTGAGGGGCTGCATTGCCTACTCCTGCCCCGAGATCTTATGTTCAATCTGATACTATCCTTAACTTTGTTTGCTAACCATGGATGGTGCATCCTTTTTGTTACTCCTTTCTTTTACAATGGAATATATCTTTGCTGAGAGTTATGAACTACCTCCTTAAATGTCTGCCATTGCTTTTATTTTAAAACATTTCTAAATGTACTTTAGCCAACTTTACCTTCATATCCATGTAATGGTCTTAATTTAAAATTTACGGCAGTAGTTTCAGATTCAAATTTTCCACCTGCTGGTGAGAAATTCGACCGTGTTAGGATCACTCTTAACTAGAAGATTCTTTACTACGAGATTATTAACTAATCCTGTCTCATTGCACATTATCAGACATAAAATAGCCGGTTTCCTGCTGGATTCCACAATGCATTGTTCTAATAAACTAATCCAAATACACACTTGGGACATTATCCTGCAAGCTACTTTTGCTAATTTGATCTATCCAATTCTTACAAGTCCTCATTGTATTTTGAACTGTCTACAGGCGCTTGTTTTTTTTAGAATTCATTCATGGAATGTGGGTGGAGCCAGCATTTATTGCCCATCTCTACTTACCCTTGACAAGGTCGTGGTGAGCTGTCTTCTTGAACTGCTGCAGTCCATCTTGTGCCGGCGCTCCCACAGTGCTATCAGGGAGCGTACCAGGATTTTACATTTTTTTAATTTTAGAGTACCTAATTAATTTTCCCAATTAGGGGCAATTTTGCATGGCCAGCCCACCTACCTAACCTGCACATCTTTGGGATGTGGGGGCGAAACCCACGCAGACACGGGGAGAATGTGTAAACTCCACACGGACAGTGGCTGGGATCGAACCTGGGACTTCGGCACCGTGAGGCAGCAGTGCTAACCACTGCACCACCGTGCTGCCCCAGGATTTTGATTCATTCTGTTCCTTATTGATTGGGAGAGTGGTCGTTGGCCACATTGAATTTGCCCTTTTCTCAGTGAATTGGATATACCTGGGCAATCATCAACCACATCAGGTAGACGCAAGGGATTGAATTGACAAGGGGGTCAAAGGGTCCCCGGGGATAGGCAGGCGTGGAGTTGAGCCATAATCAGACCCAGGATCTTATTGAATGATGAAGCAGACTCGAGGGGCCGAATAGTCTATTCCTGCTCCTAATTGTATTCTGGTATGTGAGAAGTTGTGAGCACATATCCCTCTGGGCAAGTTAGGAATTTGAATTGAGTCAACCTGGTATTTGTGTTCTGACACTTGGGAAACAAATCACCATGGAAATTGTCTGATTGTTGTAAAACCTGAAGTCTAATGTCCTTCAGGGAAGGGAAGCTGCCGCTGACACTCCTATCCCGTCTGGATCACACATACCTCTCGTCCAACACTCGTCATTGAGTCTCTGTGTCCTCAGGTGGTGCAGAGATGGGGAATAAGCTCTGCCTGCCTGTGTCACAGAGCAAAGGATGGGAAGAGAATCGGAAAGCATCTGCATTGTGACTGGAGTACAACTGGGGTAGTGAGGGACCCAATAATGTCCTAATTTCCAGCAGTTCCAAAACTCATGTTCAGTTTCTCAAATGATTTTACATGAAGACAGTCTGAGGATCTTGTTTGTTTTTATTCCCGGGTATTCTGTAATCCGTAACGGATCGCACTGGATCGTCCCTTACTTGTTACAAACAACTTAAAAATGGAAAGAGGCCGTCCAGCAGTGTTCCCTCGAGGTGAACACGTCATAAACCTTAATCCCGACCTCAACACTCCAAACACTCAAGCTTACATTAAAAAATATTTGACCTCAAACACACATCACAATCGATGGATTTGCTTTGTAATATCACCGTTTCATGGTCTAGTCACATTTAAACCCACCCCAAATCCACAACCAGAAGATCCTGTTAAAACCCCAAAACCCACCACCCAAAGATTCATCAAAATTTAAAACAGTACATTTAGCCGTACCCATCTCCCACCAAACTACCCCACAATCCCCATCTTCCCTCATCCCTCCTGCCAACCACCCGCCCCTGCCAATCCCCACCCCACCCCTGTCCCTGCCAACCACCAGCCCCTGCTAACCCCCCCACCCCCCACCAGAATTAAAGTACACTCGCATTCTGCACACCAGTGACTAGCTACATCCCACGCACTAACATACGATCACCATTTAACTACTGTACTCCAGGTCAGGTAAACTCACCCAGCAAGATTCAACCCAGTTCATCATTACGATGGGTAGGTTTATATTTTATGGGAGGAGCACTCTGTCATCTATCAAACTGCTCCAGAATGGAGCCATGCCTGAACATAATCATTTAGTTTCGTCCTTTATTCCCTACCCTCCCCACAGAACAGTCTGCAGTCAAGACCACAGCTAGCAACCAAAATTCCCCTAACTACCACCTCCATCCTCTCCCCTAACTACAACCTCCACCCTCTCCCCTAACTACCACCTCCATCCTCTCCCCTAGCAACCACCTCCACCAACACCCTCTCCCCTAGCAACCACGTCCACCTCCACCCTCTCCCCTAACTACCACCTCCACCCTCTCCCCTAACTACCACCTCCACCAACGGCCTCTCCCCTAGCAATCACCTCCACCAACACCCTCTCCCCTAGCAACCACCTCCACCAACACCCTCTCCCCTAGCAACCACCTCCACCAACACCCTCTCCCCTAGCAACCACCTCCACCAACGCCCTCTCCCCTACCACCTCCACCAACACCCTCTCCCCTAGCAACCAGCTCCACCAGCACCCTCTCCCCGAGCAACCACCTCCAACACCCTCTCCCTGAGCAACGTTCGCCAACACCATCTCCCCTAGCAACTACACTCCACCATCTCCCCTAGCAACCACCTCCAACATTGCCCCCAGCAACCACCTCCACCATCTCCCCCAGCAACCACCTCCACCCTCGCCCCATAGCAACCATTTCCGCCAACATCCTCTCCCCTAGCAACCATTCCCATCAACACCATCCCCAGCCAGCACTCCCACACTGTGGGTAGACAAGGATAGGAAAATTCCTCTCTCCGATTCCAGTCCATTGTGTTCAAGTTTTCCCACAATCACATGAAAGTTACATCATTTGTACCTGAAGGAGCTGCTGTTGGTTGAAGTGGACGGAAAGACAGGCTCATTACAAGTGAAAAACCCCACAAGAGTATTCTGTGCTCCAGGTTAATGCCCTCCACAAATTGCCTGGGTGAGTGCAGCTCCAACAACACTCAAAAAGCTTGATTCGCCCCAGGGCAAAGCAGCCCGCTTGATTGGCATCCCATCCACCACCGAGACCGCAGCAGCCGTGCGCACCATCTCCAAGATGCACTGCAACACCTCACCAGGGCTCCTCCAACAGCACCTTTCAAACCCACTACCTCTGCTGCTAAGAAGGACAAGGGCTGCAGGTGCATTGGTAACACCAGCGGCTGCAGGTTCTCTCCCAGTTCTTCAATGAAACCCCTTCAGGCAGTATGCCAATGAGAGGGTGTTGGAGTAACTCAGCAGCATTTGGCGTCGCGCCCTAAGGTTTGTCAGTTTGTAACCGGTTGGCGGGTGACGAGGATGGCAGAAAACCACAGGCCACGAGATGGCCAGTGAATACGCAATTTAAAAAAAAAACTCTTTCATGAAACCTCCCTGCAAATTCTCAACTTAACTAAAACTTCACTCACACTCCAAGATTCTTTGTTTTAAAAGCTTGTCATTTCCAAGGATGGTACAAAATATCTGGCAGTAGTTAGCATGTGAACACACAAAAGCAAACAAAAAACCCACAAGGTTCTCCTTCCACTCTGCCAACCAGAGGAGGAGAAATAAAACGGTCCAGCTGGCCCCGAGTTCCAATCGCTATTGATGCTACAATCTCTGGGAGCTCCGACAAGGGGCCGAATGGGAGGCGCCATCACTTCTCCAAAGTAGAAACAGGAGCGTGGTACAAAAAATAAAGCTCGTCTTTGATCGTCATAACTGCACATCCAGGAGTCTTTTCCGTAAATAATGTTTAACTTCCTCGATCCCGTTCAGCTTCTCCAACTCATGGTAAGGCAGCTGTAGGTGTGAGCAAAGGACAAATGCAGTGAGATTAGGTGGAGCCAGAACCAGTGTCTCCTTGGCTTTCAGTATGTGTGAGGTGATGTTCTGCAGCCCAAGGGGGTTTTTGTAACACAAACATCCCTCCCTGCCCCGGGCGACAGTCACCAACACAGCACAGATCAGGTGCCTGGTGACCTTCGGACAGGTGTCGGGAGGCTATTAATGAAATTAAATGAAAAATGAAAATGGCTTATTGTCACGAGTAGGCTTCAATGAAGTTACTGTGAAAAGCCCCTAGTCGCCACATTCCGGTGCCTGTCCAGGGAGGGAGGCTGGTACGGGAATCGAACCGTGCTGCTGGCCTGCTTTAAAAGCCAGCGATTTAGCCCAGTGAGCTAAACCAGCCCCTATTAAAACTGCCCTTGGATATCGGTGCTGCTTGTCAGGCAGTGGATTTCAATCCCTGCCGTCCTTACAAATAAAAGTAAAAGCAAAGGCAAATTATGAAAGAAATTTAACGTACAATATAAAAATGGATAGCAAAAGACTGCAGAAGTGTAGAAAGAGTAGCTAAATCTATGTTGTTCCCTTCGGGGACGAGTCTGGGGAGTTAATAAGGGAGAAATGGTAGAGACACCAAATCAACATTTTGTCTTGGTTTTCATGGTGGAGGACACAAGAACCATCCCAATAGTAACAAGTATGGCAGATGTTGTTGAAGGAGGAACTTTTTTTTAAAATTTAGAGTACCCAATTCATTTTTTTCCAATTAAGGGGCAATTTAGCGTGGCCAATCCATCTAGCCTGTACATCTTTGGGTTGTGGGGGAAACCCACGCAAACACGGGGAGAATGTGCAAACTCCACACAGACAGTGACCTAGAGCCGGGATCGCACCTGGGACCTCGGTGCCGTGAGGCCACAATGCTAACCACTGCGCCATTGTGCTGCCCAGAAAAGGTGGGACTTTGAACAATCATCATCACTAGGAAAAAGGTACTGAGAAGAGCTGTTGGGATTAAAGGCAGACAATCCCCAGGGCCTGGTGGCCTTACACCCACGGGTCATAAAAGAAGTGGCAGAAGAGATAATGGAGGCATTGGTTATAAAATTCCCAAATTCCCTGGATTCTGGAAAGGTTCCAGTGGATTGCCAAAGGGCGAATATAATGGCCCTGTCCGAAAAGGGCCTAACTATTTACAATCCATATCGGATACAGGGTTAGAAGGCACTGTAGCCAAATTTTTAATGATACTAAAACATGTGAGATAGTAAGTTGCAATGAGGAAATAAGAAATTTACAAATAGTTACAGATAGGTTTTGGGGAGGTGGCAGTGATATTGGCAGTGGATAAGTGACCCAGGGAAATGTTCTGGCGACCTGGCTTCATATCCCACCGTGGCAAGTGGTGAGATTTGAATTCAATAAAAATTTAGAATTAAAATGGTGACCATGAAATCATCGTCGATTGTCATGAAACTCATCTAGATCAGTAATGTCCTTCAGGGGGGAATTATGCCATATTTACCTGGACTGGCCTATATGTGACTCCAGATCCACAGCAATGTGATTGATTCTTAATGCCCTTTGAAATGGCCGGACAAGGGTTATGGAGAGCGGGTGATGAAGGGTTATGGAGAGCGAGTGATAAAGGGTTATGGGGAGCGGGTGATGAAGGGTTATGGAGAGCGAGTGATAAAGGGTTATGGGGAGCGGGTGATGAAGGGTTATGGAGAGCGAGTGATAAAGGGTTATGGGGAGCGGGTGATGAAGGGTTATGGAGGACGGGTGATGAAGGGTTATAGTGGGCGGGTGATGAAGGGTTATGAAGAGCGGGTGATGAAGAGTTATGGAGAGCGGGTGATGAAGGGTTATGGAGAGCGGATGAAGAAGGGTTATGGGGAGCGGGTGATGAAGGGTTATGGAGAGCGGGTGATGAAGGGTTATGGAGAGCAGGCGATGAAGGGTTATGGAGAGCGGGGGATGAAGGGTTATGGAGAGCGGGGCAATGAAGAGTTATGGAGAGCGGGTGATGAAGAGCGGGTGATGAAGGGTTATGGGGAGCAGGTGATGAAGGGTTATGGAGAGCGGGTGATGAAGGGTTATGGAGAGCGGGTGATGAAGGGTTATGGGGAGCGGGTGATGAAGAGTTATGGATAGCGGGTGATGAAGGGTTATGGAGAGCGGGTGATGAAGGGTTATGGAGAGCGGGTGATGAAGGGTTATGGAGAGCGGGTGATGAAGGGTTATGGAGAGCTGGCGATGAAGGGTTATGGAGAGCAGGCGATGAAGGGTTATGGAGAGCAGGCGATGAAGGGTTATGGGGAGCAGGTGATGAAGGGTTATGGAGAGCGGGTGATGAAGGGTTATGGAGAGCGGGTGATGAAGGGTTATGGGGAGCGGGTGATGAAGAGTTATGGATAGCGGGTGATGAAGGGTTATGGAGAGCGGGTGATGAAGGGTTATGGAGAGCGGGTGATGAAGGGTTATGGAGAGCGGGTGATGAAGGGTTATGGAGAGCGGGCGATGAAGGGTTATGGAGAGCAGGCGATGAAGGGTTATGGAGAGCAGGCGATGAAGGGTTATGGAGAGCAGGCGATGAAGGGTTATGGAGAGCAGGCGATGAAGGGTTATGGAGAGCGGGTGATAAAGGGTTATGGGGAGCGGGTTATGGAGAGCGAGTGATAAAGGGTTATGGGGAGCGAGTGATAAAGGGTTATGGGGAGCGAGTGATGAAGGGTTATGGAGAGCGGGTGATGAAGGGCTATGGAGAGCAGGTGATGAAGGGTTATGGGGAGCAGGCGATGAAGAGCGGGCGATGAAGGGTTATGGAGAACGGGTGATGAAGGGTTATGGAGAACGGGTGATGAAGGGTTATGGAGGACGGGTGATGAAGGGTTATGGGGAGCTGGCGATGAAGAGCGGGCGATGAAGGGTTATGGAGAACGGGTGATGAAGGGTTATGGAGAGCGGGTGATGAAGGGTTATACAGAACGGGTGATGAAGGGTTATGGAGAGCGGGTGATGAAGGGTTATGGAGAGCAGGCGATGAAGGGTTACGGAGAGCGGGGGATGAAGGGTTATGGAGAGCGGGCAATGAAGAGTTATGGAGAGCGGGTGATGAAGAGCGGGTGATGAAGGGTTATGGGGAGCAGGTGATGAAGGGTTATGGAGAGCGGGTGATGAAGGGTTATGGGGAGCGGGGTGATGAAGGGTTATGGGGAGCGGGTGATGAAGAGTTATGGATAGCGGGTGATGAAGGGTTATGGAGAGCGGGTGATGAAGGGTTATGGAGAGCGGGTGATGAAGGGTTATGGAGAGCGGGTGATGAAGGGTAATGGAGAGCTGGCGATGAAGGGTTATGGAGAGCAGGCGATGAAGGGTTATGGAGAGCAGGCGATGAAGGGTTATGGGGAGCAGGTGATGAAGGGTTATGGAGAGCGGGTGATGAAGGGTTATGGAGAGCGGGTGATGAAGGGTTATGGGGAGCGGGTGATGAAGAGTTATGGATAGCGGGTGATGAAGGGTTATGGAGAGCGGGTGATGAAGGGTTATGGAGAGCGGGTGATGAAGGGTTATGGAGAGCGGGTGATGAAGGGTTATGGAGAGCGGGCGATGAAGGGTTATGGAGAGCAGGCGATGAAGGGTTATGGAGAGCAGGCGATGAAGGGTTATGGAGAGCAGGCGATGAAGGGTTATGGAGAGCAGGCGATGAAGGGTTATGGAGAGCGGGTGATAAAGGGTTATGGGGAGCGGGTTATGGAGAGCGAGTGATAAAGGGTTATGGGGAGCGAGTGATAAAGGGTTATGGGGAGCGAGTGATGAAGGGTTATGGAGAGCGGGTGATGAAGGGCTATGGAGAGCAGGTGATGAAGGGTTATGGGGAGCAGGCGATGAAGAGCGGGCGATGAAGGGTTATGGAGAACGGGTGATGAAGGGTTATGGAGAACGGGTGATGAAGGGTTATGGAGGACGGGTGATGAAGGGTTATGAAGAGCAGGTGATGAAGGGTTATGGGGAGCTGGCGATGAAGAGCGGGCGATGAAGGGTTATGGAGAACGGTGATGAAGGGTTATGGAGAGCGGGTGATGAAGGGTTATACAGAACGGGTGATGAAGGGTTATGGAGAGCGGGCGATGAAGGGTTATGGGGAGCGGGTGATGAAGGGTTATGGAGGACGGGTGATGAAGGGTTATGGAGAGCGAGTGATAAAGGGTTATGGAGAGCAGGCGATGAAGGGTTATGGAGAGCGGGTGATGAAGGGTTATGGAGAGCGGGTGATGAAGGGTTATAGAGAACGGGTGATGAAGGGTTATGGAGAGCGGGCGATGAAGAGTTATGGAGAGTGGGCGATGAAGGGTTATAGAGAACGGGTGATGAAGGGTTATGGAGAGCAGGCAATGAAGAGTTATGGAGAGCGGGTGATGAAGGGTTATGGGGAGCGGGTGATGAAGGGTTATGGAGAGCGGGTGATGAAGGGTTATGGAGAGCGGGCGATGAAGGGTTATGGAGAGCAGGCGATGAAGGGTTATGGAGAGCGGGGGATGAAGGGTTATGGAGAGCGGGCAATGAAGAGTTATGGAGAGCGGGTGATGAAGAGCGGGTGATGAAGGGTTATGGGGAGCGGGTGATGAAGGGTTATGGGGAGCGGGTGATGAAGAGTTATGGATAGCGGGTGATGAAGGGTTATGGGGAGCGGGTGATGAAGGGTTATGGAGAGCAGGCGATGAAGGGTTATGGAGAGCGGGCGATGAAGGGTTATGGAGAGCGGGCAATGAAGAGTTATGGAGAGCGGGTGATGAAGGGTTATGGAGAGCAGGCGATGAAGGGTTATGGAGAGCAGGCGATGAAGGGTTATGGAGAGCAGGCGATGAAGGGTTATGGAGAGCGGGTGATGAAGGGTTATGGAGAGCGGGTGATGAAGGGTTATGGAGAGCGGGTGATAAAGGGTTATGGGGAGCGGGTGATGAAGGGTTATGGAGAGCGAGTGATAAAGGGTTATGGGGAGCGGGTGATGAAGGGTTATGGAGAGCGGGTGATGAAGGGTTATGGAGAGCGGGTGATAAAGGGTTATGGAGAGCGGGCGATGAAGGGTTATGGAGAGCGGGTGATGAAGGGTTATGGAGAGCGGGTGATGAAGGGTTATGGAGAGCAGGTGATGAAGAGCGGGCGATGAAGGGTTATGGAGAGCGGGTGATGAAGGGTTATGGAGAGCGGGCGATGAAGGGTTATGGAGAGCGGGTGATGAAGGGTTATGGAGAGCAGGTGATGAAGGGTTATGGAGAACGGATGATGAAGGGTTATGGAGAACGGGTGATGAAGGGTTATGGAGAACGGGTGATGAAGGGTTATGGAGGACGGGTGATGAAGGATTATGGAGAGCAGGTGATGAAGGGTTATGGGGAGCAGGCGATGAAGAGCGGGCGATGAAGGGTTATGGAGAACGGGTGATGAAGGGTTATGGAGAGCGGGTGATGAAGGGTTATGGAGAGCGGGTGATGAAGGGTTATGGAGAGCAGGTGATGAAGGGTTATGGGGAGCAGGCGATGAAGAGCGGCCGATGAAGGGTTATGGAGAACGGGTGATGAAGGGTTATGGAGAACGGGTGATGAAGGGTTATGGAGGACGGGTGATGAAGGATTATGGAGAGCAGGTGATGAAGGGTTATGGGGAGCAGGCGATGAAGAGCGGGCGATGAAGGGTTATGGAGAACGGGTGATGAAGGGTTATGGAGAGCGGGTGATGAAGGGTTATAGAGAACGGGTGATGAAGGGTTATGGAGAGCGGGCGATGAAGAGTTATGGAGAGTGGGCGATGAAGGGTTATAGAGAACGGGTGATGAAGGGTTATGGAGAGCAGGCGATGAAGAGTTATGGAGAGCGGGCGATGAAGGGTTATGGAGAGCGGGCGATGAAGGGTTATGAGAGAGCGGGCGATGAAGGGTTATGGAGAGCAGGCGATGAAGAGCGGGCGATGAAGAGTTATGGAGAGTGGGCAATGAAGAGTTATGGAGAGCGGGCGATGAAGGGTTATGGAGAGCAGGCGATGAAGAGCGAGTGATAAAGGGTTATGGAGAGCAGGTGATAAAGAGTTATGGAGAGTGGGTGATGAAGGGTTATGGAGAGCGGGCGATGAAGGGTTATGGAGAGCGGGCGATGAAGGGTTATGGAGAGCAGGCGATGAAGAGCGGGCGATGAAGAGTTATGGAGAGTGGGCAATGAAGAGTTATGGAGAGCGGGCGATGAAGGGTTATGGAGAGCGGGCGATGAAGAGTTATGGAGAGCGGGCGATGAAGGGTTATGGAGAGCGGGCGATGAAGGGTTATGGAGAGCAGGCGATGAAGAGCGGGCGATGAAGAGTTATGGAGAGTGGGCAATGAAGAGTTATGGAGAGCGGGCGATGAAGGGTTATGGAGAGCAGGCGATGAAGAGCCAGTGATAAAGGGTTATGGAGAGCAGGTGATAAAGAGTTATGGAGAGTGGGTGATGAAGGGTTATGGAGAGCAGGCGATGAAGAGCGTGCGATGAAGGGTTATGGAGAGCGGGTGATGAAGGGTTATGGAGAGTGGGCGATGAAGGGTTATAGAGAACGGGTGATGAAGGGTTATGGAGAGCAGGCGATGAAGAGCGGGCAATGAAGGGTTATGGAGAGCGGGCGATGAAGGGTTATGGAGAGCGGGCGATGAAGGGTTATGGAGAGCGGGCGATGAAGGGTTATGGAGAGCGGGCGATGAAGGGTTATGGAGAGCGGGCGATGAAGGGTTATGGAGAGCGGGTGATGAAGTGTTATGGAGAACAGGCGATGAAGGGTTATGGAGAGCGGGCGATGAAGGGTTATGGATAGCGGGTGATGAAGGGTTATGGAGAGCGGGCGATGAAGGGTTATGGAGAGCGGGCGATGAAGGGTTATGGAGAGCGGGCGATGAAGGGTTATGGAGAGTGGGTGAAGATGATGGAGGTGAGGCTGAGATGATATCAGCCACGAACGTGTTGAATGGTGGCGCTCAATGGGCCGAACTGTACTCTTTTAAATTCATTCAGGGGATTTGGGTGTGGTTGGCTGGACCTGAATTATTGGCCATCCTTAAGTGCCCTTGAACGGAGTGTCTTTCAGAGGGTATTTAAGAGTCATCCACGTTGCTGTGGGTCTGGAGTCACATGTAGGCCAGACCATTACCCTGGGACTCTGGGTTACTAATCCAGTGACAATACCATTACCCTGGGTCTCTGGATTACTAATCCAGTGATAATACCATTACCCTGGGACTCTGGGTTACTAATCCAGTGATAATACCATTACCCTGAGTCTCTGGGTTACTAATCCAGTAATAATACCATTACCCTGGGTTACTAATCCAGTAATAATACCATTACCCTGGGTCTCTGGATTACTAATCCAGTGATAATACCATTACCCTGAGTCTCTGGGTTACTAATCCAGTGATAATACCATTACCCTGGGTCTCTGGGTTACTAATCCAGTGATAATACCATTACCCTGAGTCTCTGGGTTACTAATCCAGTGATAATACCATTACCCTGGGTCTCTGGGTTACTAATCCAGTGATAATACCATTACCCTGAGTCTCTGGGTTACTAATCCAGTAATAATACCATTACCCTGGGTCTCTGGGTTACTAATCCAGTAATAATACCATTACCCTGGGTCTCTGGATTACTAATCCAGTAATAATACCATTACCCTGGGTCTCTGGGTTACTAATCCAGTAATAATACCATTACCCTGGGTCTCTGGGTTACTAATCCAGTGATAATACCATTACCCTGGGTCTCTGGGTTACTAATCCAGTGATAATACCATTACCCTGGGTCTCTGGGTTACTAATCCAGTGATAATACCATTACCCTGGGTCTCTGGGTTACTAATCCAGTAATAATACCATTACCCTGGGTCTCTGGGTTACTAATCCAGTGATAATACCATTACCCTGGGTCTCTGGGTTACTAATCCAGTAATAATACCATTACCCTGGGTCTCTGGGTTACTAATCCAGTGACAACACCATTACCCTGGGTCTCTGGGTTACTAATCCAGTGATAATACCATTACCCTGGGTCTCTGGGTTACTAATCCAGTGATAATACCATTACCCTGGGTCACTAATCCAGTGATAATACCATTACCCTGGGTCTCTGGGTTACTAATCCAGTGATAATACCATTACCCTGGGACTCTGGATTACTAATCCAGTGATAATACCATTACCCTGGGTCTCTGGGTTACTAATCCAGTAATAATACCATTACCCTGGGACTCTGGGTTACTAATCCAGTAATAATACCATTACCCTGGGTCTCTGGGTTACTAATCCAGTAATAATACCATTACCCTGGGTCTCTGGGTTACTAATCCAGTGACAACACCATTACCCTGGGTCTCTGGGTTACTAATCCAGTGATAATACCATTACCCTGGGACTCTGGGTTACTAATCCAGTGATAATACCATTACCCTGGGTCTCTGGGTTACTAATCCAGTGATAATACCATTACCCTGGGACTCTGGGTTACTAATCCAGTGATAATACCATTACCCTGGGTCTCTGGGTTACTAATCCAGTAATAATACCATTACCCTGGGACTCTGGGTTACTAATCCAGTGATAATACCATTACCCTGGGACTCTGGATTACTAATCCAGTGATAATACCATTACCCTGGGTCTCTGGGTTACTAATCCAGTAATAATACCATTACCCTGGGTCTCTGGGTTACTAATCCAGTAATAATACCATTACCCTGGGTCTCTGGGTTACTAATCCAGTGATAATACCATTACCCTGGGTCTCTGGGTTACTAATCCAGTAATAATACCATTACCCTGGGTCTCTGGGTTACTAATCCAGTAATAATACCATTACACCTCCTGCTCCTCCTTGCGTTCGAAAATGTGCCCAAATTAAGCTCAATGTGCGCTGATGCATTTTGGCAGAAGGATAAAGACACGCAAGGTAATTCTAAAGATCGGGCAGGGGCAGAGGAACCTGGGACTTCATGCTCATCGACCTATGAAAGTGGCAGGACACATTGGGAGTGATCAGCAAAGCATCTAAGATCTTGGGCTTCATAAACAGAGTCACTGAGTACAAAAGCGGGGAAGTTATGCTGAACCTTTATAAAGCTCAGGTTAGGTCCCAACTAGAGAACTGTGTCCAGCTCTGGCCACCACACTGTAGGAAGGAGATGATACAGAGGGGGATTTAACACAATGGGACCAGGGATGAGGAATTTTAGCTACAAGGTTAGCTTGGGGATGCTGGGGGGGGGGGGGGGGGGGGGGGGTGATCTCCTGGGAGCACAGGAGACTGTGGGGTGATTTGATAGAGGTCCACATATGATGGCAGGTTTAGATAAGGAAGACAAAGAAAAACTGCTCCCATTGGCTGATAGTACAAGGACTGGGGGTGGGGGGTCACAGATTTACGGTTTGATACGCAGGGGAATGTGAGGAAGATCTTTATACAGTCAGTGCTAATGACCCGAACTCTCTGCCTTTGGTGTTGGTGGAAATAGAAAACAATAATCATTTCAAAAGGAAATTGAACATGTACTCGGGAAAATAGATTTACAGGGCAAACGGGATAAACTTGGGATTGATACAGAGAAATGGGGAGAGAGTGGGATTAGTTTGGGATTGATACAGGGCTATGGGGAGAGAGTGGGGCAGTGGGATTAGTTTGGATTTGATACAGGGCTATGGGGAGGGAGGGGGGCAGTGGGGTTAGTTTGGGGATTGATATAGGGCTATGGGGAGAGAGTGGGGCAGTGGGATTAGTTTGAGATTGACACAGGGCTATGGGGAGACAGAGTGGGGCAGTGGGATTAGTTTGGGGATTGATATAGGGCTATGGGGAGAGAGTGGGGCAGTGGGCTTAGTTTGGGACTGATACAGGGCTATGGGGAGACAGAGTGGGGCAGTGGGATTAGTTTGGGACTGATACAGGGCTATGGGGAGAGCGGGACAGTGGGATTAGTTTGGGGATTGATACAGGGCTATGGGGAGGGAGTGGGGCAGTGGGATTAGTTTGGGGATTGATACAGGGCTATGGGGAGAGAGTGGGGCAGTGGGATTAGTTTGGGATTGATGCAGGGCTATGGGGAGAGAGTGGGGTAGTGGGATTAATTTGGGGATTGATACAGGGCTATGGGGAAAAAGTGGGGCAGAGTTTGGGGATTGATACAGGGCTATGGGGAGAGAGTGGGGCAGTGGGATTAGTTTGGGACTGATACAGGGCTATGGGGAGGGAGGGAGGCAGTGGGATTAGTTTGGTATTGATACAGGGCTATGGGGAGACAGTGGGGCAGTGGGATTAGTTTGGGGATTGATACAGGGCTATGGGGAGAGAGCGGGGCAGTGGGATTAGTTTGGTATTGATACAGGGCTATGGGGAGAGAGCGGGGCAGTGGGATTAGTTTGGTATTGATACAGGGCTCTGGGGAAAGAGTGATGCAGCGGGATTAGTTTGGGATCTGATCCCACTGAGATGTCAGAGTCACAAGGCTGGTTTTGTTTTCCGTTTGGATTCTGGCAGCACAGCGGGAAGAGCCTCAGATTACCCTTTCCAGAAAGCTGCTAAATGTTGAGAGTACTGAAAATCTGACTGAATCGATCTACAGGAAAGACATCACGGGCTGTAGACAAAGTCACATTTTTACCTTTTTCTCCAGAGAGACAGTGTTTATTTCTGAAGCCATAGATACCCGAGTTAATCCACAGGAAAAGCCTTGAACTGAAGGCTGGGATTGAAGCAAAACTACGAAGGAACCGACCATCTGAGGCAAAGGTTCTTATCTTTTGACTTTCAGACTTATTATTTTTCACCCCAGGGCAGCACGTCGCGCAGTGGTTAGCACTGCTGCCTCACAGTGCCAAGGACCCGGATTCAGACCTGGTTACTGTGAGGAGTTTGAACATTCTCTGTGTCTGCGTGGGTCCCAACCCCACAACCTAAAGACGTGCAGGGAAGGTGGATTTTTTGGAAAAAAAAATTGGGTACTCTAAATTTATAAATATTTCATTTTTAAAATTTAGAGTACCCAATTATTATTTTTTTTCCTAATTAAGGGGCAATTTAGTGTGGCCAATCCACCGACCCTGCACATCTTTGGGCTGTGGGGGTCAGACCCACGCAATCACGGGGAGAATGTGCAAACTCCACACGGACAGTGACTCAGGGCCGGGATCGAACCTGGGTCCTCAGCGCCGTGAGGCAGCAGTGCTAACCACTGTGCCATGTGCCGCCCCTAAATAAAGTATTTTTCACCCTTTCCTTGTGTTTAATCTCACAAACCTGGTGACTAGAATTACTGGACAGCCAAGGGCTAAAGATTTTCAGGTATTTTTTTATCAGAATGATTGTTTAATTCACTTGTGTTGTGATTCCGAGGCCCGTGGAGCTGGAATTGATCACTCCCCAGCCCAGGGTGTCATAGCAACGTTGAGTAATTTGACGAAGTGAAGCACTGTACCTGCAGAATGGTATATCCCAGTAGTCGCAGGTGTCGATCCCTCATTGCTCGAGACCCCACCAGCACGTCCGAATTGTGGCAGTAATGCCATTTGTCATTCACCGACATCACAATCCTGTGGGAGTTGGGAAGAAGGCGTTACTGATGAACCTTAACAGTCAGACTGGGTCGGTAGTTCAGATCTAATATCCCATTTGCCCAGGATTTACAAACGAAAGCCATCACAAGCATCTCAGCTTCCAACATTGCGCTCTGTAGCATATTCAAATTGCTAGGCTGCAAAAATCAAAATCATCTCTCGCTTTTTGTTTCTCTGCACCTCACCTTAGTGTTAACCCAGTCACTCCTCTGGAGAGCAACAAACAACCACCTCGGACTTTTGCAAACAGTTGGGTAAGGTACGAATCAAATTCAAGCCAGGTTCACGCCTATTGAGTGACCGCCCAAGTGAATCCCCTTGTGTTTACCTGTTCACTTGTTCCATGTCCGGGGATCTCTCTTTTTCAATCAGCGGCGATCGGTTGGAGATCTGAAGAGGTGATGGCACCGGGCTCACCATGTCCGCCTGCCCAATGCTGCCCTGGCTCTCAGGGTAGTGAGGGCTGTCATAAAAACCAGGAGTAGACTGCTCCGGCCTGAAGAGATTGTGCTCTTGGTTCTGGGAGGTCGCCTCCGTTTCCTCGTCCAAGATCTTTCCGATGGGGAACTGAAAGAGGGTACTGGAACCCATGACCGGTGAGCAGCTGCTGGTGTTGGGAACCTGGTTCAAACTGTCAGACGGGCTGCTGAGCGTGGAGCTCTCCTGACTCTCCAGCGACTGCTCCTTGGTAAGGCTGGTGTAGTAGTTCGAAGGGGGGTAATAAGCATTGTATTCGATGGTTGAGTTGGTCAAGATGGAGGCCCCGCTGGAGCGTACACTGCCGCCCAGGGGCTGGATCTGAGTGAGGTAATCCACCTCAGTTGTGAGATCACCGTCTCTCTTCTCTTTCGCTGCCACCTCGTCAAGCCCAAAGGGAGAGAATTTCTGGAATTCGGAGGTGAGGGAGGGGATGTCAGGTTGGATGTGCAGGGAAGTAGGGTTCTCAGTGGGTTTTGAATTGGGGCCAGGGGGGCACAGAGGAGTGCCAGCATTGTGGACGGTACCGTTAATATGAAGAACAGTGCCAGAACCATTTATCCACAGTAAGAAATCTGCAACAAAGCAAAAATGAACATGTAAATAATAGCATATCCCTCATTTAGGTCCATTCCCATTCGCCCACCATGAACCCTGAACCGGTTGGGCTGTAGGGGAAGAGGGGAATTCCAGAATCTATTATTCACGATCGATCAGAGCCAGAAATACAGATGGCCCTTCCATTTCTACAAACATTATTGGTGCTGTGTGAAACAGTGTGCAGATATATATAGTAAGAAGTCTTACAACACCAGGTTAAAGTCCAACAGGTTTGTTTCAAACACGAGCTTTCGGAGCACGGCTCCTTCTTCAGGTGAATGGAAAGGCTTGTTCCAGAAATGTTTATATAGACACAGTCAGAGATGCCCCGGAATGCGAGCACCTGCAGGCAATCAAATCATCAAAGATGCAGAGAGAGAGGTAACTCCAGGTTAAAGAGGTGTGAATTGTCCCAAGCCAGTTCAGTCGGTAGGCCTCTGCAAGTCCAGGCTTGTTGGTGGGGGCCGAATGTAATGCGACATGAATCCCAGATCCCGGTTGAGTCCGCATTCATGCGTGCGGAACTTAGCTATAAGTTTTTGCTCAGCAATTTTGCGTTGTCGCGTCTCCTGAAGGCCTCCTTGTAGAATGCTGACCCGGAGATCAGAGGCTGAATGTCCTTGACTGCTGAAGTGTTCCCCAACTGGAAGGGAACAGTCCTGCCTGTTGATAGTTGCACGATGCCTGTTTATTCGTTGTCGCAGTGTCTGCATGGTCTCGCCAATGTACCACGCTTCGGGACATCCTTTCCTGCAGCGTATGAGGTAGACTACATTGGTCGAGTCGCACGAGTATGCGCCGCGTACCTGGTGGGTGGTGTTTCCACGTGTAATGGTGGTGTCCATGTCGATGATCTGGCATGTCTTGCAGAGATTACCCTGGCAGGGTTTTGTGGTGTTGTGGTTGCTGTTCTGAAGGCTGGGTAATTTGCTGCAAACAATGGTTTGTTTGAGGTTGCGCGGTTGTTTGAAGGCCAGTAGTGGGAGTGTGGGGATGACCTTGGCAAGATGTCCATCCTCGCTGATGATGTGTTGGAGGCTGCGAAGAAGATGTCGTAGTTTCTCCGCCCCAGGAAAGTACTGGACGACGAAGGGTACTCTGTCAGTGGTGTCCCGTGTTTGTCTTCTGAGGAGGTCGGTGCGGTTTTTTGCTGTGACGCGGTGGAACTGTCGATCAATGAGTCGAGCGCCATATCCCGTTCGTACGAGGGCATCTTTCAGCATCTGTAGGTGTCTGTTGCGCTCCTCCTTGTCTGAGCAGATCCTGTGTATACGGAGGGCTTGTCCATAGGGGATGGCTTCTTTAATGTGTTTCGGGTGAAAGCTGGAGAAGTGGAGCATCGTGAGATTATCTGTGGGCTTGCGGTAAAGCGAGGTGCTGAGGTGACCGTCCTTGATGGAGACGAGTGTGTCCAAGAATGGAACTGAATTTGGAGAATAGTCCATGGAGACGCGACAACGCAAAATTGCTGAGCAAAAACTTATAGCTAAGTTCCGCACGCATGAATGCGGACTCAACCGGGATCTGGGATTCATGTCGCATTACATTCGGCCCCCACCAACAAGCCTGGACTTGCAGAGGCCTACCGACTGAACTGGCTTGGGACAATTCACACCTCTTTAACCTGGAGTTACCTCTCTCTCTGCATCTTTGATGATTTGATTGCCTGCAGGTGCTCGCATTCCGGGGCATCTCTGACTGTGTCTATATAAACATTTCTGGAACAAGCCTTTCCATTCACCTGAAGAAGGAGCCGTGCTCCGAAAGCTCGTGTTTGAAACAAACCTGTTGGACTTTAACCTGGTGTTGTAAGACTTCTTACTGTGCTCACCCCAGTCCAACGCCGGCATCTCCACATCACAGATATATATAGTAAGAGAACAATTCTGCTTCTGCACTGGGAACCCAAGCGACATGAGTTCAAATTTATTCTTAAGGAAATCTTAACAATACACTTACAAAATCAGAGTATGATCAAACAAAATCAACATGGGGTTTTTAAAAGAGAGAAATTCCGTTTGATTTCCAAAAGGCTGCACAAAAGATAAGGACTCATGGAGTTGGGGGTGAGATATTTTCATGGACAGAGAATTGGCAAAGAGAGGGAGTAGGCGTAAATGGGCCATTTGTCAGACTGTGACCCTACTATTTACAATCTAAACTAGTAGCTCAGATGAAGAGACAGGGTAATGTGTCTAGGTTTGCTGACGACACACAATTCGGCGGGAATGTAAGCTGTGAGGAGGAGACAAAGAGGCAGCAAAGAGACATAAACAGGTTGAGCAAGTGAGCAAAATGGTAGCAGATGCACTATAATGTAGGCAAGTGCAAAGTTATTCACTCTGGCCGTAAGAATAGAAAATGGGCAGCACGGTGCCTCAGTGGGTTAGCATTGCTGTCTACGGCGATGAGGTCCCGGGTTCGATCCCGGCTCTGGGTCACTGTCCGTGTGGAGTCTGCACATTCTCCCAGTGTTTGCGTGGGTTTCGCCCCCACAACGCAAAGATGCGCAGGGTAGGAGTATTGGCCATGCTAAATTGCCCCTTAATTGGAAAAAATTAATTGGGTACTCTAAATTTGTTTTTAAAAAAATAGAATTTTAATTTTTTCAAATTTGCAAAATTTGTAAGTGTTCCATGGAATCCTTGCAATGCAGAAGGAGTATTCGGCCCATCGATTCTGCACCAACCCTCTGAAGAACACCCTATCCAGGTCCACTTCCCCGCTCAATCCCCATAATGCCACCGAACCTGCACACCTTTAACTGTGGGAGGAAACTGGAGCACCCGGAGAAAACCCACGCAGCAGACACTCTCTCCAGGGTATGACAGACAGACTGGCGACATCTCCCTCATTCACCGGCATCAGTGATGATCACCGTTGAGGTTGCCTGTAGTCCAGGACTGACCACTGCCTCCACCTGTTGCTGCTGAGACTGTAGAGTTAGCAGCCACCTAATTCCTGTCACTCAGGAGCAGAAGATCCACCTCCAGCCTATTGACCACCACAATGACCGTTAAATGGTAGCAAGGAGGGCTCCCGGCCGACTTTTTAGCTTCGCAGAGGGAAGGGGTTGGGAGCCAGCAAATGCCCCATAAAATCCGGCTCATTGCTTCCTCTGATCGGGGAATCTAAAACACTGGGGTGGGGAGTTTCGGGAAGGATTGTGAATCTTTGGAATTCTCTACCCGAGGGTTATGGATGCTCCATCATTGAGTTTATTCAAGGTTCTGATGGACAGAGTTTTGGTCACTCAGGATCATGGGCTATGGGAAGAAGTTGATGCCTGGCAGCAGCCATTGTGACATTGAGCGGTGGAGGCAGCTGGATGGAGAGGTCGTCTGCTTCTGCTCCTTATTAAACCCCACCAGGATGCGACAGATTTAGAGGGTGCAGAACACATTTACTCAAATGGTTCCAGAGATGAGGGTTTCCAGCTGCAAGGTTCAGTCGGGAAAGCTGGAGGTGATCCTCTGGGATCAAAGGAGACTTGAGGGGAGATTTGCTGAAGGTGCACAAGATAATGCCGGCTTTAGATAAGGTAGACAAAGAAAAACTGCTCCCATTGACGGATTGCTCCAGGGAAAGCCAAAATGGACCCAATGGGCCAAATGGCCTTTTTGTGTGTCATAAATGCTGTGACAGGTTGTGAAATTGAATAAATTGGGTGATCTGTGGCTTTGCATAAGGATAAATCACCATGAAGTCCTTAGAAAAGAAGCTGACACAGTTACTGCACTGCTGGAGGTGCCATCTATCACTGAATCATAGGGGAAGGCCCATCGAGTCTGCACCAACCCTCTGAATGAGCACCCTACCTAGGCCTTACCTTTTGGACACTAAGGACAATTTATCATGGTCAATCCGCCTAATCTGCACATCTTTGGACTGTGGGAAGAAACCGGAGCACACGGAGGAAACCCACGCACACACGGGGAGAACGTGCAGACTCCACACAGACAGTGACCCAGCCGGGAATCGAACCCGGCTCCCTGGCGCTGAGGCAGAAGGGCTAACTGCTATGCCACCGTGCCGTGAGGCAGCAGTGCTAACCACTGTGCCACCGTGCCGTCCTGGCGCTGTGAGGCCGCTGTGCCACCCTGGCGCTGTGTGACAGCAGTGCTAGCCACTGTGCCGTCCTGCCGCTGTAAGGCAGCAGTGCTAGCCGCTGTGCCATCCTGGCGCTGTGAGGCAGCAGTGCTAGCCACTGTGCCGCCCTGGCGCTGTGAGGCCGCTGTGCCGTCCTGCCGCTGTGAGGCAGCAGTGCTAATCGCTGTGCCACCCTGGCGCTGTGTGACAGCAGTGCTAGCCGCTGTGCCGTCCTGGCGCTGTGTGACAGCAGTGCTAGCCACTGTGCCGCCCTGGCGCTGTGAGGCCGCTGTGCCGTCCTGGCGCTGTGTGACAGCAGTGCTAGCCACTGTGCCGTCCTGGCGCTGTGTGACAGCAGTGCTAGCCACTGTGCCGTCCTGGCGCTGTGTGACAGCAGTGCTAGCCACTGTGCCGTCCTGGCGCTGTGTGACAGCAGTGCTAGCCACTGTGCCGTCCTGGCGCTGTGTGACAGCAGTGCTAGCCACTGTGCCGTCCTGGCGCTGTGTGACAGCAGTGCTAGCCACTGTGCCGTCCTGGCGCTGTGTGACAGCAGTGCTAGCCGCTGTGCCGTCCTGGCACTGTGAGGCCGCTGTGCCGTCCTGGCGCTGTGAGGCCACTGTGCCGTCCTGGTGCTGTAAGGCAGCAGTGCTAGCCGCTGTGCCGTCCTGGTGCTGTGAGGCCGCTGTGCCACCCTGGCACTGTGAGGCCGCTGTGCCACCCTGGCACTGTGAGGCCGCTGTGCCACCCTGGCACTGTGAGGCCGCTGTGCCACCGTGCCGTCCTGGCGCTGTGAGGCAGCAGTGCTAATCGCTGTGCCGTCCTGGCGCTGTGAGGCAGCAGTGCTAATCGCTGTGCCACCCTGGTGCTGTGAGGCCGCTGTGCCACCCTGGCACTGTGAGGCCGCTGTGCCACCGTGCCGTCCTGGCGCTGTGAGGCAGCAGTGCTAATCGCTGTGCCACCCTGGCACTGTGAGGCCGCTGTGCCACCCTGGCGCTGTGAGGCAGCAGTGCTAATCGCTGTGCCACCCTGGCGCTGTGAGGCCGCTGTGCCACCCTGGCACTGTGAGGCCGCTGTGCCACCGTGCCGTCCTGGCGCTGTGAGGCAGCAGTGCTAATCGCTGTGCCACCCTGGCACTGTGAGGCCGCTGTGCCACCCTGGCGCTGTGAGGCAGCAGTGCTAATCGCTGTGCCACCCTGGCGCTGTGAGGCCGCTGTGCCACCCTGGCACTGTGAGGCCGCTGTGCCACCCTGGCACTGTGAGGCCGCTGTGCCACCGTGCCGTCCTGGCGCTGTGAGGCAGCAGTGCTAATCGCTGTGCCGTCCTGGCGCTGTGAGACAGCAGTGCTAATCGCTGTGCCACCCTGGCACTGTGAGGCCGCTGTGCCACCCTGGCGCTGTGAGGCAGCAGTGCTAATCGCTGTGCCACCCTGGCGCTGTGAGGCCGCTGTGCCACCCTGGCACTGTGAGGCCGCTGTGCCACCGTGCCGTCCTGGCGCTGTGAGGCAGCAGTGCTAATCGCTGTGCCACCCTGGCGCTGTGAGGCCGCTGTGCCACCCCCCTCTTTCTGATGAGGGGTTAAACCAAGGTGTTCAGATGAATGTATAAGATTTTATGGCACTATTCGAAGAAGCACAGTAAAGTCCTCCCAGTGTCCTGGTCAATATTTATCCTCAAACAGCATCATCAAAACATAAAGAAGTCATTGGTTGCCCATGGCCAGTGTTACTTATAAATTGGCTGGCATAAAAAAGCAAACCAATCGCTAGATTTTATTTCTTGGTGGGAAGAATTGAACACGAGAGAGGTTATACCTGAACTTCATTAGGCCACATTTAGCCTATTACGTGCAGTTCTGGTCTCTATATTATATAAAACATTTGGAGGCACTGGAGATGGTGCAGATGATTTTTTCCCTCTTTTGAAAAAGATGTGGGTGTCGTTGCCCATCCCTAATTGCCCTTCGGAACGTGGTGGTGAGCTGCCTTGAACCGTTGCAGTCCTCGAGGTACAGGTACACCCACTGTGCTGATAGGGAGGGAGTTCCAGGATGTTGCCCCAGTGACAGTGAAGGAATGCCGCTATATTTATATATTACCCAGTCAGGGTATTGAGTGACTTGGAGGGGAACCTCCAGGTGATAGGGGTCCCAGGTATCTGCTGCTTGTGTCCTTCTAGAATCTAGATGGTAGTGATCGTGGGTTTGGAAGGTGCTGCCCATGGAACCTTGGTGAGTTACTGCAGTGCATCTTGTAGATGGGACACACGGCTGCCACTGTGTGTCGGTGGTGGAGGGTTTGAATGTTTGTGGAAGGGGGAGCATTCAAACAGGGCTGCTTTGTCCTGGATGGTGTCGAGCTTCTTGAGTGTTGTTGGGAGCTGCACTCATCCAGGCAAGTGGAGAGTATTCCATTACACTCCTGACTTGTGCCTTGTAGATGGTGGACAGGCTTTGAGGGACGGTCAGGAGGGGAGTTACTCGTCATAGGATTCCTAGCCTCTGACCTGCCCTGGTAGCCACAGTATTAATGTGGCTAGTCCAGTTCAGTTTCTGATCAATGGTACCCCCCAGGATGTTGATTGTGGGGGATTCAGCGATGGTAATGCCACTGAATGTCAAGAGGCGATGGTTAGGTCCTCTGTTGTAGGAGATGGTCATTGCTTGGCACTTGTGTGACACGAATGTTACTCGTCACTTCCCCAAGTCTGCATATTGCCCAGGTCTTGCTGCATTTGGACATGACACGCTTCAGTATCTCAGGAGTCGGGAATGGTCGAAATGTGACAGCAGAAATGCGCAAATTGGAAAGGATGAACAGGCTGGAACCCCTTTCTCCTGGAAGAAAGGCTGAGGGGGTGACAGAATTGTTACAGCACAGGAGGCCATTCAGCACATCGTGTCAGCAGACTGGCCGGATGAGCAATTCACTTGGTGCCTTTCCCCCACCCCTTCCGTGGAATCCTGTCCATTGTTCCTTCTTGTGTAAGCCTCCATCCACCACACTCCGACGCAGCACATTCCACATCTTAACCACTCGCTGTGTTAAAATGCCAATTGCCGTAAATCTATATATAGAACAGTACAGCACAGAACAGGCCCTTCGGCCCTCGATGTTGTGCCGAGCAATGATCACCTCACTCAAACCCACGTATCCACCCTAGCCGAACAACCCCCCCCCCCCCCCCCCCCAGCCTTACGTTTTAGGACACTACGGACAATTTAGCATGGCCAATCCACCTAACCCGCACATCTTTGGACTGTGGGAGGAAACCGGAGCACCCGGAGGAAACCCACGCACACACGGGGAGGATGTGCAGACTCCGCACAGACAGTGACCCAGCCGGGAATCGAACCTGGGACCCTGGAGTTGTTTGGATCTAGTTGTTTGGCAGGACAGAAGTTGAGTCTTGCTGAAAAAAAGAGACATGCCGTGGAAGCCTTTTGACTTGCACTCATCAGGCGAGATGCTACAATGGAAAGGCAGCAGAATCTAACTGAATTCTGAGATTCCTTGTCCAACATCAAGGACTACCTTCAACAAAATGTTGGAGAAGTCTGGGTGGCTTAGTTAAGTTCAGACAATGATAAGTGCGAGGATAAGTATTTCAGTGGCAGATGAGCAGACGCAGAGCACGGCAATAGGAACAGCAGAGGGTCATTTAACCCATCGAACCTGTTTCACCATTCAACACAATCATGGCTGATCAGACACTTCAATGCCTTTTACACCCACTAACCCCATAACCCTTCCCAGTATTGTCAATCAGAAATCTATCATAACCCTGCCCAGTATTGTCAATCAGAAATCTATCATATCCCTTCACAGTATTGTCAATCAGAAATCTATCATAACCCTTCCCAGTATTGTCAATCAGAAATCTATCATAACCCTTCCCAGTATTGTCAATCAGAAATCTATCATAACCCTTCCCAGTATTGTCAATCAGAAATCTATCATAACCCTTCCCAGTATTGTCAATCAGAAATCTATTATATCCCTTCACAGTATTGTCAATCAGAAATCTATCATAACCTTTCCCAGTATTGTCAATCAGAAATCTATCATAACCCTTCCCAGTATTGTCAATCAGAAATCTATCATAACCCTTCCCAGTATTGTCAATCAGAAATCTATCATAACCCTTCCCAGTATTGTCAATCAGAAATCTATCATAACCCTTCCCAGTATTGTCAATCAGAAATCTATCATAACCCTTCACAGTATTGTCAATCAGAAATCTATCATAACCCTTCCCAGTATTGTCAATAAGAAATCGACCATAACTCTTCCCAGTATTGTCAATCAGAAATCTATCATAACCCTTCCCAGTATTGTCAATCAGAAATCTATCATAACCCTTCCCAGTATTGTCAATAAGAAATCGACCATAACCCTTCCCAGTATTGTCAATAAGAAATCGACCATAACCCTTCCCAGTATTGTCAATAAGAAATCGACCATAACTCTTCCCAGTATTGTCAATCAGAAATCTATCAATCTCTGCTTTAAACATGCTCAATGATCGATATAGAATTCCAAAGATTCACAACCCTCTGTGGAAAAGAAATTCTCATCTCGGTCCCAAGTGACTTCCCTCTTATTTGGGAATTGTGCCCTCTGGTTCCCGACTCCACAACTAGGCTGAGCGATGTTAGAGGGAGAATTGGGAAACCTTGATGATAGTGTGAATGTATGGTCAGAAACCAATGTGTTTATAGTGAGTTACATTTCAGAATTCCTTTTCCATGTCACCTTAAAGAACATTCCAAAGAGTAAGAAAGTTATTCATAATAGACAGCTAAACCAGGACACGGGGTTGAAAAACTTGCATTTCTCCAGCACCTTTCACAACGTCCCAAAGCGTTTCACAGCCGATTAAGTGTTTTTCAAGTATGATCACTGGTACGATGCAGGGAACGTGACAGGTTATGATAGATTTCTGATTGACAATACTGTCAGAGGGTCAGTACTGAGGGAGCACAGCAAGTTCCAACTAACAGGAATGATGCTGTTTGAGAGACGCATGATGGTTAGGCCAACTCTCCTGTTCTTCAAACAGTGCCATTTATATCCACCATTGAGTGGAGACAAAGCATCAGCTAATATCTGAAGGATGGCACCTCTGACAGTGCAGCACTCCCTCAGTACTGACCCTCTGACAGTGCGGCACTCCCTCAGTACTGACCCTCTGACAGTGCAGCACTCCCTCAGTACTGACCCTCTGACAGTGCGGCACTCCCTCAGTACTGACCCTCTGACAGTGCGGCACTCCCTCAGTACTGACCCTCTGACAGTGCGGCACTCCCTCAGTACTGACCCTCTGACAGTGCAGCACTCCCTCAGTACTGACCCTCTGACAGTGCAGCATTCCTTCAGTACTGACCCTCTGACAGTGCAGCACTCCCTCAGTACTGACCCTCTGACAGTGCAGCACTCCCTCAGTACTGACCCTCTGACAGTGCAGCACTCCCTCAGTACTGACCCTCTGACAGTGCAGCACTCCCTCAGTACTGACCCTCTGACAGTGCAGCACTCCCTCAGTACTGACCCTCTGACAGTGCGGCACTCCCTCAGTACTGACCCTCTGACAGTGCAGCACTCCCTCAGTACTGACTCTCTGACAGTGCAGCACTCCCTCAGTACTGACCCTCTGACAGTGCGTCACTCCCTCAGTACTGACCCTCTAGGGCAGCGCTCCCTCAGTACTGACCCTCTGACAGTGCGGCACTCCCTCAGTACTGACCCACTGACAGTGCGGCACTCCCTCAGTACTGACCCACTGACAGTGCGGCACTCCCTCAGTACTGACCCTCTGACATTGCGGCACTCCCTCAGTACTGACCCTCTGACATTGCGGCACTCCCTCAGCACTGACCCTCTGACATTGCAGCACTCCCTCAGTACTGACCCTCTGACAGTGCGGCACTCCCTCAGTACTGACCCTCTGACATTGCAGCACTCCCTCAGTACTGACCCCCTGACAGTGCGGCACCCACTCAGTACTGACCGTCTGACAGTGCGGCACTCCCTCAGTACTGACCCTCTGACATTGCAGCACTCCCTCAGTACTGACCCCCTGACAGTGCGGCACCCACTCAGTACTGACCGTCTGACAGTGCGGCACTCCATCAGTACTGACCCTCTGACAGTGCAGCACTCCCTCAGTACTGACTCTCTGACAGTGCAGCACTCCCTCAGTACTGACCCTCTGACAGTGCGGCACTCCCTCAGTACTGACCCTCTGACAGTGCAGCACTCCCTCAGTACTGACCCTCTGACAGTGCCGCACTCCCTCAGTACTGACCCTCTGACAGTGCAGCACTCCCTCAGTACTGACCCTCTGACAGTGCAGCACTCCCTCAGTACTGACCCTCTGACAGTGCCGCACTCCTTCAGTACTGACCCTCTGACAGTGCGGCACTCCCTCAGTACTGACCCTCTGACAGTGCGGCACTCCCTCAGTACTGACCCTCTGACAGTGCGGCACTCCCTCAGTACTGACCCTCTGACAGTGCGGCACTCCCTCAGTACTGACCCTCTGACAGTGCCGCACTCCCTCCGTACTGACCCTCTGACAGTGCAGCACTCCCTCAGTACTGACCCTCTGACAGTGCGGCACTCCCTCAGTACTGACGCTCTGACAGTGCGGCACTCCCTCAGTACTGACCCTGTGACAGTGCAGCACTCCCTCAGTACTGACCCTCTGACAGTGCGGCACTCCCTCAGTACTGACCCTCTGACAGTGCGGCACTCCCTCAGTACTGACCCTCTGACAGTGCAGCACTCCCTCAGTACTGACCCTCTGACAGTGCGGCACTCCCTCAGTACTGACCCTCTGACAGTGCGGCACTCCCTCAGTACTGACCCTCTGACAGTGCAGCACTCCCTCAGTACTGACCCTCTGACAGTGCGGCACTCCCTCAGTACTGACCCTCTGACAGTGCGGCACTCCCTCGGTACCAAAAGTGTGGCTGATGAACTTCAGTTTGTGGAGGAGGATTTTCAACTACAACCATGGCTCAGAAACATTGCAAAGCTGATATCAGAGTGTCTGTAACTGCAATGAATTCCAGCATCAACTTCAGGAGCACACTAGGCTTGAGTAGCAGAATATAAAGTTTGTTTATTGCGATCTGTAGCGTAATGTGAGAGAAGCGCCATTCATTGTGTTTCAAAGAGACCTTTACCTGTATAATATCCTGGTGGAAGGACCTCATCCTGCTTGTAACATTGATCCCCAATTAGTTGTCTCAAAGCTTCAGCCACCAGCCCTTTGTAACTGGAAAACACGGTGAGACACATTTCAGTCAAACAGAAAAGCAACAACATTTACATTGCAACTTTCACACAGGAAAACGGATCAAATCCCTTCTCAGAGATGTAATAAATAAGTACAGATATCAAGGTTTGGTAAAAATGTGAGTTGGTAACCAGGAATCATATACTGAAGCATACATAGTAAATAGAAGCAGGAGGAGGCCATTCAGCCCATCCAGCCTGCTCCACCATTCATTATGATCATGGTTGATCATCAAATTCAATACCCTGTTCCCGTCTTCCCCCATATCCCTTGATCTCTTTAGCCCCAAGAAGGATATCTAATTCATTCTCGAAATTACACAACATTTTGACCTCAACTACTTTCTGTGGGAGTGAATTCCACAGATTCACCGCTCTCTGGGTGAAGAAATTTCTCCTCACCTCAGTCCTAAAAGGTTTACCCCTTATCCTCAAACTATGACCCCTAGTTCTGGACTCCCCCACCATCGGGAACATTCTTTCTGAATCTACCCTGACTAATCCTGTTAGAATAGCAGGAAACGAAGGCGAGTGCGGCGTCGATGCTTTAACTGCACCTCGGTCCCCACAAAGTCCAGCTCCCTTTCAAAGTAGGGTTTTAAAAACATGACTGCAGCAGTCACAAACATTACACCAGGTTTTACCCCTGGCTGCACCAAACACAGACAATACATCTGAAATTCCCATACTCATCATACCAACTCAATCTCTCCTCATCAGTCCTGCCAGCCCAGGAATCAGTCTGATAAACCTTCACTGCACTCCCTCTCGAACAAGAACATCCTTCCTCAGATAAGGAGACCAAAACTGCCCACAATACTCCAGGTGTGGCCTCACCAATGCCCTGTATAATTACAGCAACATATCCCTGCTCCTATACTGAAATCCTCTCGCTATGAAGGCCTTGTTTACTCCCTGCTGTACCTGCATGCTTACGGTCTGCGACTGGTACACGAGGACACCCATGTCTCATTGCACATTCCCCTCTCTCAACCTATAGCCATTCAGTTAATAATCTGCCTTCCTGCTTTTCCTACCAAAACAGATAACCTCACATGACACTGCATCTGCCCATCATTTGCCCACTCAGTCAACTTGCCAAATTACATTGAAGCATCTATGCATCCTCCTCACAGCCCCCCCCCCCCAGCTTTGTGTTGTGAATATCTGTGATCACCCTGCACTGAACTCCATGGTACTCAACTAATCACTGGCTGCCACTTGGGAAAAGACCCACTTATTCCTACTCTTTGCTTCCTGTGTCATCCCGCTTTCTATCCATCTCAATACACTACCCCAAAATCCCATGCACTTTAATTTTACACGATAATCTCATATGTCAGACCTTGTCAAAAGTCTTCTAAAAGTGCAAATAAACCACATCCACTGGCTCCCCCTCATCAACTCTATTATTACATCCTCAAAGAATTCCAGTAGATTTATCAAGCATGATTTCTCCTTCCTTAATCCATGCTGTCCGATCCTGTCACTTTTTCCCCTCAAGTGCTCTGTTACTAAGTCTTTCATAATGAACATAGAACATACAGTGCAGGAGGTGGCCATTTGGCCCATCGGGTCTACACCGACCCACTTATCCCCGTAACCCAATAACCCCTCCTAACCGTTTTGGTCTCTAAGGGCAATTTATCATGGCCAATCCACCTAACCTGCACGTCTTTGGACTGTGGGAGGAAACCCACGCAGACACGGGGAGAACGTGCAGACTCTGCACAGTGACCCAGCGGGGAATCGAACCTGGGACCCTGGCGCTGTTACGCCATAGTGCTAACCACTGTGCTACCGTGTTGCCCGGTCTCTAGAATTTTCCCCACTACCGACATCAGGCTGACTGGTCTATAATTCCCAGTTTTCTCTCCACCCCCCCTTTTTAAATAGTGGAGTTACATTAACTACCCTCCAATCTGTAGGAATAATTCTAGGTTCTATAGAATCTTGGGAAGATGACCACCAATACATCCACTATTTCTAGGGCCACTTCCTTAAGTAATTAAGGAGTGGAGATGATCAGGCCCTGGGGATATATCAGCCTTCAATCACATCAATTTCTACAAATCATTCTGTGATTCATTCCAACCACGTGTGTTTGTTAGGATTGCTCGAGATTCCCTGGGGAGTAGAGAATTTGAGACATTGTGTTTAGGCTTAGATAAACGATGTGGTTAGGTGGATTCGCCATGCAAAATTGCCCGAGTGTCCAAAAGGTTAGGTGGGATTACGGAGATAGAGGCATGGGCTTAAGTCGAGTGCTCTTTCCAAGAGTTGGTGCAGACTCGATGGGCCGAATCACCTCCTTCTGCACTGTAGGGATTCTATGTAATCAGGTCAGGGGATGAGTGGGGTACAATGATGTAATTAATGTGAGGAGCCAGGTCTGCAGTAAAAAGGTTAGCTTTCAGTTTTGCTTGGAGCTTGAAGCTGAGCAGGAGCTTTTGCCAAAGGCTGTCAGGTTAAGCAGTTGTCTGACACAGACAGCAACACCTGCAGCTGGCATCTCAAAGGGCTTCTCTCTCTTTTCAAGCTGTATTTCCAATAAATCTCTATCCAGAGGATAGAAAGTTTTTGCAAACTATATTTGTAAGTGGCTTTTGACCTCTGATGGGCTTTTATTAACTGGAGATAGAGAAAGTATCAGTTAGAAGGTAAAGTGTTTCCTTTTATTGTTAAGAATTATTTAACTGTTAATTGTAAGCTATTTTCTATGATGTTCATATAGTTTAATCCTGTGTCAATAATAAAGTTTGTTTTAATATATCACATACTTATTCATCAGTGGAATCACTCCTGGAGCGAAATATCCATTCCTCATATTTTTGCAAATAAAACAGAAAGTGTTTGGGGTTCTTGTCCGGTATCCCAACAAATGTTGGGGTCTGATCGGGGATCTTAGCAGAATGTTTGCCATTGCCTATCCACCATCATCCCTTTTAAGTAACGTTCCCCAATCCATCATAGCCAACTTGTGCCTCATACCATTCTAGTTTCCTTTATTAAGATTCAGGACCCTAGTCTCAGAATCAATAATGTCACTCTCTAACGTAATGAACAATTCTATCATGTTATGGTCGCTCATCCCCAGGGGACCTCATACAACGAGGTTGTCAATGAGTCCTTTCTCATTACACAATACCCAGTCTAGCCTATTCTCTGGTTGGTTCCTCAATGTATTCCAGAAAACCATTGTGTACACACTGCAATAATTACCCCTATACGACACTGTTACCAATTTAAGTTCTCGAATCTATATGTAGAATAAATTCACTCAAAATTACAGATGTTCCCTAATCCTATGCTTCTTGGTGCTCTCTTCCTCAAAAGCCAGTGGAAGCAGAATCTTTGAATATTTTCAAGGCAGAGCGAGATAGATTCTTGATAAACAAGGGGGTGAAAGGTTATTGGGGGTAGGCAGGAGCAGAGCGAGATAGATTCTTGATAAACAATGGGGTGAAAGGTTATTGGGGGTCGGCAGGAGCAGAGCGAGATAGATTCTTGATAAACAAGGGGGTGAAAGGTTATTGGGGTTGGCAGGAATGTGGACTTGAGGTTACAGTCAGATCAATCATAATTTTCTTGAATGGCTCGAAGGGCCAAGTGGCCTACTCTTGCTCCTAACTCAAATGTTCGTATATATGTTCATAGTATAGAACTAGAGTATTACTGAACCCTTGTTGTCTAAACCTTCCGTCTTGTAGTCATCAGGAGTGATTCAGCAATGCTGAAAGGATTTCCTTACACACCCTAATGACCTTAATGGGCTCCATCCTGCGCACAAATTCACCTTTGGAATGGAACAGCCAAATGAGCTCCCTTTCCTCAATGCGCTCATTGAGAAATCTGCCAATGGATTATCTATTACTGTCTGTTGGAAACTTTAACTGGTCCATTTACCTGTTCGGATTCCTACAGTTCCAGGCAGTGTAAGATTTACCTTATCGGCAACCTTGTAAATAGTGCTCGAGCCATTGGCTCATTGTGCTAGCTTGATGCTGCAATAGGACATCACAGCCACCCTGTGAGATAATGGCTATCCTGACCGGCTCATTGCTCCCTACATATTGCACAAACTCAAGGCCGCCACTTTCAATCCTGAAAAGTGCCCGGTCAGCCTGGAAGGAGGGCAACAGCCATTTCACACTGTTACCATGCAGTAGCAACACGAGCGGTATTCTCCACAAACCAGGATACTGCCATCAAGTCGAGATGACATTCAGCCTACCACACAAGTAAGTACAAGTGAGGAGTGTTAATTTAATGTCAGTGTGAGGCCAGGAATGTAGGCCGTACATTCCAACAACTGTAGAACATATAACACAGCACAATCCTGCAGCTAAATACTGACCAAATTCAACCAGCCCGTGCTTGCAAAACTGAAGACAAAGTTTAACATTAGATGTGATTTCCTGATTGGTAAACAAATAAAAGGAAAATACTGCAGAGGCTGGAAATCTGAAATGGAAACAGAAGATGCAGGTCTGGCAGCATCTATGCAGAGAGAAACAGAGTTAACATTTCTAGTCCGCATGACATTTTTAGAGTGAAAGAGAGGGAGGAACGTGATAAATGTTATATTGTTAGAAAAGAGGGAGAGCAGGTGGAGCAGAATACGAGGTCTGTGATAAATGGGAGCTCGCAGAGATTGCACAACACTGTTTAGGGCACGAGATAAAAGGATCACAGAAAACCGCCCCCTGCGATTTTGACAAAGAAGATCTGGAGAGAAAACCTGACAGTTTCTCTGGGGAGAAACGTTCTGGTTTTCAGTCAGAACCTGCCATCTTAGCATGTTTTGGGAAATTTCCACCCATGATCCAACAGGGAGGTTGCTTTCCTCAAGTTGGTTTTCTCACAGAGAGCGTGCAGAAAATATGAAAGTTTAATGATTCATTAATAAGTCCTGGAAAGGCTCGATTTCCTCACGAAGCTCACTGAGACTGACCTGTACTTCCTGTTGACCTCATCTGCAGTCAGCACGCGGTCAAACATCATCACTTTGTACCTGTCCTCCAGGCGAGGACCCTTGTAGTCAAGATGTTCCAGCTCCACTGCAGCATCGAGCAACGACAAGTATCGGCGAACTATCAAGCCATAGGGGCTGTCTGTAAAAACAAAGGGAATGGTACAAAAACTGGTATGCCAGCGAAGGACCCGAGAGTGAGGGATTTACACAGTTACTGTCCAGATTCCAGAGTCAGGGATTTACACAGTTACTGCCCAGATTACACAGTTACTGCCCAGATTCCAGAGTGACAGATTTACACAGTTACTGTCCAGATTCCAGAGTCAGGGATTTACACAGTTACTGCCCAGATTACACAATTACTGCCCAGATTCCAGTGACAGATTTACACAGTTACTGTCCAGATTCCAGAGTGAGGGATTTACACAGTTACAGTCCAGATTCCAGAGTGAGAGATTTACAGTTACTGCCCAGATTCCAGAGTGAGAGATTTACACAGTTACTGCCCAGATTCCAGAGTGAGAGATTTACACAGTTACTGTCCAGATTCCAGAGTGAGGGATTTACACAGTTACTGTCCAGATTCCAGAGTGAGGGATTTACACAGTTACTGCCCAGATTCCAGAGTGACGGATTTACACAGTTACTGTCCAGATTCCAGAGTGAGGGATTTACACAGTTACTGCCCAGATTCCAGAGTGAGAGATTTACACAGTTACTGCCCAGATTCCAGAGTTACTGCCCAGATTCCAGAGTGACAGATTTACACAGTTACTGTCCAGACTCCAGAGTGAGGGATTAACACAGTTACTGTCCAGATTCCAGAATGAGGGATTTACACAGTTACTGCCCAGATTCCAGAGTGACAGATTTACACAGTTACTGTCCAGATTCCAGAGTGAGGGATTTACACAGTTACAGTCCAGATTCCAGAGTGAGAGATTTACAGTTACTGCCCAGATTCCAGAGTGAGGGATTTACACAGTTACTGCCCAGATTCCAGAGTGAGGGATTTACACAGTTACTGCCCAGATTCCAGAGTGAGGGATTTACACAGTTACTGTCCAGATTCCAGAGTGAGAGATTTACACAGTTACTGCCCAGATTCCAGAGTGAGGGATTTACACAGTTACTGTCCAGATTCCAGAGTGAGAGATTTACACAGTTACTGTCAGGGTTCCAGAGTGTGGGATTTACACAGTTACTGCCCAGATTCCAGAGTGACAGATTTACACAGTTACTGTCAGGGTTCCAGAGTGAGGGATTTACACAGTTACTGTCCAGATTCCAGAGTGAGGGATTTACACAGTTACTGTCCAGATTCCAGAGTGAGGGATTTACACAGTTACAGTCCAGATTCCAGAGTGAGAGATTTACACAGTTACTGCCCAGATTCCAGAGTGAGAGATTTACACAGTTACTGTCCAGATTCCAGAGTGAGATATTTACACAGTTACTGTCCAGATTCCAGAGTGAGAGATTTACACAGTTACTGCCCAGATTCCAGAGTGAGGGATTTACACAGTTAATGTCAGGATTCCAGAGTGAGGGATTTACACAGTTACTGCCCAGATTCAAGAGTGAGGGATTTACACAGTTACTGTCCAGATTCCAGAGTGAGGGATTTACACAGTTACAGTCCAGATTCCAGAGTGAGAGATTTACAGTTACTGCCCAGATTCCAGAGTGAGAGATTTACACAGTTACTGCCCAGATTCCAGAGTGAGAGATTTACACAGTTACTGTCCAGATTCCAGAGTGAGGGATTTACACAGTTACAGTCCAGATTCCAGAGTGAGAGATTTACAGTTACTGCCCAGATTCCAGAGTGAGGGATTTACACAGTTACTGTCCAGATTCCAGAGTGAGGGATTTACACAGTTACTGCCCAGATTCCAGAGTGACGGATTTACACAGTTACTGTCCAGATTCCAGAGTCAGGGATTTACACAGTTACTGCCCAGATTACACAGTTACTGCCCAGATTCCAGAGTGACAGATTTACACAGTTACTGTCCAGATTCCAGAGTCAGGGATTTACACAGTTACTGCCCAGATTACACAATTACTGCCCAGATTCCAGTGACAGATTTACACAGTTACTGTCCAGATTCCAGAGTGAGGGATTTACACAGTTACAGTCCAGATTCCAGAGTGAGAGATTTACAGTTACTGCCCAGATTCCAGAGTGAGAGATTTACACAGTTACTGCCCAGATTCCAGAGTGAGAGATTTACACAGTTACTGTCCAGATTCCAGAGTGAGGGATTTACACAGTTACAGTCCAGATTCCAGAGTGAGAGATTTACAGTTACTGCCCAGATTCCAGAGTGAGGGATTTACACAGTTACTGTCCAGATTCCAGAGTGAGGGATTTACACAGTTACTGCCCAGATTCCAGAGTGACGGATTTACACAGTTACTGTCCAGATTCCAGAGTGAGGGATTTACACAGTTACTGCCCAGATTCCAGAGTGAGAGATTTACACAGTTACTGCCCAGATTCCAGAGTTACTGCCCAGATTCCAGAGTGACAGATTTACACAGTTACTGTCCAGACTCCAGAGTGAGGGATTAACACAGTTACTGTCCAGATTCCAGAATGAGGGATTTACACAGTTACTGCCCAGATTCCAGAGTGACAGATTTACACAGTTACTGTCCAGATTCCAGAGTGAGGGATTTACACAGTTACAGTCCAGATTCCAGAGTGAGAGATTTACAGTTACTGCCCAGATTCCAGAGTGAGGGATTTACACAGTTACTGCCCAGATTCCAGAGTGAGGGATTTACACAGTTACTGCCCAGATTCCAGAGTGAGGGATTTACACAGTTACTGTCCAGATTCCAGAGTGAGAGATTTACACAGTTACTGCCCAGATTCCAGAGTGAGGGATTTACACAGTTACTGTCCAGATTCCAGAGTGAGAGATTTACACAGTTACTGTCAGGGTTCCAGAGTGTGGGATTTACACAGTTACTGCCCAGATTCCAGAGTGACAGATTTACACAGTTACTGTCAGGGTTCCAGAGTGAGGGATTTACACAGTTACTGTCCAGATTCCAGAGTGAGGGATTTACACAGTTACTGTCCAGATTCCAGAGTGAGGGATTTACACAGTTACAGTCCAGATTCCAGAGTGAGAGATTTACACAGTTACTGCCCAGATTCCAGAGTGAGAGATTTACACAGTTACTGTCCAGATTCCAGAGTGAGATATTTACACAGTTACTGTCCAGATTCCAGAGTGAGAGATTTACACAGTTACTGCCCAGATTCCAGAGTGAGGGATTTACACAGTTAATGTCAGGATTCCAGAGTGAGGGATTTACACAGTTACTGCCCAGATTCAAGAGTGAGGGATTTACACAGTTACTGTCCAGATTCCAGAGTGAGGGATTTACACAGTTACAGTCCAGATTCCAGAGTGAGAGATTTACAGTTACTGCCCAGATTCCAGAGTGAGAGATTTACACAGTTACTGCCCAGATTCCAGAGTGAGAGATTTACACAGTTACTGTCCAGATTCCAGAGTGAGGGATTTACACAGTTACAGTCCAGATTCCAGAGTGAGAGATTTACAGTTACTGCCCAGATTCCAGAGTGAGGGATTTACACAGTTACTGTCCAGATTCCAGAGTGAGGGATTTACACAGTTACTGCCCAGATTCCAGAGTGACGGATTTACACAGTTACTGTCCAGATTCCAGAGTGAGGGATTTACACAGTTACTGCCCAGATTCCAGAGTGAGAGATTTACACAGTTACTGCCCAGATTCCAGAGTTACTGCCCAGATTCCAGAGTGACAGATTTACACAGTTACTGTCCAGACTCCAGAGTGAGGGATTAACACAGTTACTGTCCAGATTCCAGAATGAGGGATTTACACAGTTACTGCCCAGATTCCAGAGTGACAGATTTACACAGTTACTGTCCAGATTCCAGAGTGAGGGATTTACACAGTTACAGTCCAGATTCCAGAGTGAGAGATTTACAGTTACTGCCCAGATTCCAGAGTGAGGGATTTACACAGTTACTGCCCAGATTCCAGAGTGAGGGATTTACACAGTTACTGCCCAGATTCCAGAGTGAGGGATTTACACAGTTACTGTCCAGATTCCAGAGTGAGAGATTTACACAGTTACTGCCCAGATTCCAGAGTGAGGGATTTACACAGTTACTGTCCAGATTCCAGAGTGAGAGATTTACACAGTTACTGTCAGGGTTCCAGAGTGTGGGATTTACACAGTTACTGCCCAGATTCCAGAGTGACAGATTTACACAGTTACTGTCAGGGTTCCAGAGTGAGGGATTTACACAGTTACTGTCCAGATTCCAGAGTGAGGGATTTACACAGTTACTGTCCAGATTCCAGAGTGAGGGATTTACACAGTTACAGTCCAGATTCCAGAGTGAGAGATTTACACAGTTACTGCCCAGATTCCAGAGTGAGAGATTTACACAGTTACTGTCCAGATTCCAGAGTGAGATATTTACACAGTTACTGTCCAGATTCCAGAGTGAGAGATTTACACAGTTACTGCCCAGATTCCAGAGTGAGGGATTTACACAGTTAATGTCAGGATTCCAGAGTGAGGGATTTACACAGTTACTGCCCAGATTTAAGAGTGAGGGATTTACACAGTTACTGTCCAGATTCCAGAGTGAGAGATTTACACAGTTACTGTCAGGGTTCCAGAGTGAGGGATTTACACAGTTACTGCCCAGATTCCAGAGTGAGAGATTTACACAGTTACTGTCAGGGTTCCAGAGTGAGAGATTTACACAGTAACTGTCCAGATTCCAGAGTGAGAGATTTACAGTTACTGTCCAGATTCCAGAGTGTGGGATTTACACAGTTACTGTCCAGATTGCAGAGTGAGAGATTTACACAGTTACTGTCCAGATTCCAGAGTGAGGGATTTACACAGTTACTGCCAGGGGTCCAGAGTGAGGTATTTACACAGTTACTGTCCAGATTCCAGAGTGAGAGATTTACACAGTTACTGTCCAGGTTCCAGAGTGAGAGATTTACACAGTTACTGTCCAGATTTCAGAGCGAGAGATTTACACAGTTGCTGTCCAGATTCCTGAGTGAGAGATTTACACAGTTACTGTCCAGATTCCAGAGTGAGGGATTTACACAGTTACTGTCCGGGTTCCAGAGTGTGAGATTTACACAGTTACTGTCCAGATTCCAGAGTGAGAGATTTACACAGTTACTGTCAGGATTCCAGAGTGAGAGATTTACACAGTTACTGCCCAGATTCCAGAGTGAGGGATTTACACAGTTACTGTCCAGATTCCAGAGTGAGAGTTTTACACAGTTACTGTCAGGGTTCCAGAGTGAGGGATTTACACAGTTACTGCCCAGATTCCAGAGTGAGGGATTTACACAGTTACTGTCCAGATTCCAGAGTGAGGGATTTACACAGTTACTGTCAGGATTCCAGAGTGAGAGATTTACACAGTTACTGCCCAGATTCCAGAGTGAGGGATTTACACAGTTACTGTCCAGATTCCAGAGTGAGAGATTTACACAGTTACTGTCAGGGTTCCAGAGTGAGAGATTTACACAGTTACTGTCAGGGTTCCAGAGTGAGAGATTTACACAGTTACTGTCAGGGTTCCAGAGTGAGGGATTTACAGAGTTGTCAGGACCCTAGGGTGATAGATTTACACAGAGCTCCAGAGGTGACCGCGGAAGCAATTCAGAGTTCCTCAAAATGAGGATTGTGAAGCAATGAAGTGAAGCTCACAGCAGAATGGTGATGCTGGGACTCCAGGGGAGCCGACTTAATGCTGGGTGGAGAGGGGCTTCTTTTACTCTTTCACAGATGTAGGCATCGCTGGCTTGGCAGTATTTATTTCCCCTGAAATTCCCCTGAGAGTTTGTGATCAGTAATTCGAGAGATCAACTGGTTTTTTGGCTTTTTACATGGTGTGAACTAACCACACCCCAGCTCTGTGAGAATATGCCATCTGCCATTATCAGCCTATAGTTTGTTCACTTCCCCCATCCCACTCCCACCCCGAGTTTCATCCCTTGATCCTACAGGAGTTATAAAGCGGTCTCATACTCATCACATTGTTGATGAAAGCAGTGGAGAAGACTCGGTCGAGTATAGCCCCTGGGAAGTGTCCCAGTTGGAACATGGACATGAAGATATTGACTGTGGCCAGGGGCGAGTTCATGGCTTTGATCTCGAGCACCGATTCCAGCTTTTCAAAGAATTTGGTTTCATTGGCAGGTTTGTAGTTCATGCGGCTGAACGGGAAGACCAGCTTCTGAATTACCTGCAAAACGAGAAAAGCCCAAAGTCAAACATGGTTCCAAACCTGCCGCAACTACGATCAATGCCATCGGTGTCAGCACCCCACAGCCGGGAGCTGTATGTTATTACACCGTACAGACCCGGGGTCCCAGTTGACTGCCCATGTCAGGCTCTTAAATGAGAAGAGCAGAGTCAGTCACTGAAGACATTCACACCCCCAGGGACTCGCTGTAAACATTCACACACTCCCAGGGACCCGCTGTAAACATTCCCACTCCCAGGGACCCGCTGTAAAAATTCCCACTCCCAGGGACCCCCTGTAAACATTCCCACTCCCAGGGACCCGCTGTAAACATTCCCACTCCCAGGGACCCGCTGTAAACATTCCCTCTCCCAGGGACCCGCTGTAAAGATTCCCACTCCCAGGGACCCCCTGTAAACATTCCCACTCCCAGGGACCCCCTGTAAACATTCCCACTCCCAGGGACCCGCTGTAAACATTCCCACTCCCAGGGACCTGCTGTAAAAATTCCCACTCCCAGGGACCCCCTGTAAACATTCCCACTCCCAGGGACCCCCTGTAAACATTCCCACTCCCAGGGACCCGCTGTAAACATTCCCACTCCCAGGGACCCGCTGTAAACATTCACACACTCCCAGGGATCCGCTGTAAACATTCCCACTCCCAGGGACCCGCTGTAAACATTCCCACTCCCAGGGACCCCCTGTAAACATTCCCACTCCCAGGGACCCGCTGTAAACATTCCCACTCCCAGGGACCCGCTGTAAACATTCACACACTCCCAGGGATCCGCTGTAAACATTCCCACTCCCAGGGACCCCCTGTAAACATTCCCACTCCCAGGGACCCGCTGTAAACATTCCCACTCCCAGGGACCCGCTGTAAACATTCACACACTCCCAGGGATCCGCTGTAAACATTCCCACTCCCAGGGACCCGCTGTAAACATTCACACTCCCAGGGACCCGCTGTAAACATTCCCACTCCCAGGGATCCGCTGTAAACATTCCCACTCCCAGGGACCCCCTGTAAACATTCCCACTCCCAGGGACCCGCTGTAAACATTCCCACTCCCAGGGACCCGCTGTAAACATTCACACTCCCAGGGACCCGCTGTAAACATTCCCACTCCCAGGGACCCGCTGTAAACATTCACACACTCCCAGGGATCCGCTGTAAACATTCCCACTCCCAGGGACCCCCTGTAAACATTCCCACTCCCAGGGACCCGCTGTAAACATTCCCACTCCCAGGGACCCGCTGTAAACATTCACACACTCCCAGGGACCCCCTGTAAACATTCCCACTCCCAGGGATCCGCTGTAAACATTCCCACTCCCAGGGACCCGCTGTAAACCTTCCCACTCCCAGGGACCCGCTGTAAACATTCCCACTCCCAGGGACCCGCTGTAAACATTCACACACTCCCAGGGACCCGCTGTAAACATTCACACACTCCCAGGGACCCCCTGTAAACATTCCCACTCCCAGGGACCCCCTGTAAACATTCCCACTCCCAGGGACCCGCTGTAAACCTTCCCACTCCCAGGGACCCCCTGTAAACATTCCCACTCCCAGGGACCCGCTGTAAACATTCACACACTCCCAGGGACCCCCTGTAAACATTCCCACTCCCAGGGACCCGCTGTAAACATTCACACACTCCCAGGGATCCGCTGTAAACCTTCCCACTCCCAGGGACCCGCTGTAAACATTCACACACTCCCAGGGATCCGCTGTAAACATTCCCACTCCCAGGGACCCCCTGTAAACATTCCCACTCCCAGGGACCCGCTGTAAACATTCCCACTCCCAGGGACCCGCTGTAAACATTCACACACTCCCAGGGATCCGCTGTAAACATTCCCACTCCCAGGGACCCCCTGTAAACATTCCCACTCCCAGGGACCCGCTGTAAACATTCCCACTCCCAGGGACCCGCTGTAAACATTCCCACTCCCAGGGACCCGCTGTAAACATTCCCACTCCCAGGGACCCGCTGTAAACATTCCCACTCCCAGGGACCCGCTGTAAACAATCCCACTCCCAGGGATCCGCTGTAAACATTCCCACTCCCAGGGACCCGCTGTAAACCTTCCCACTCCCAGGGACCCGCTGTAAACATTCCCACTCCCAGGGACCCGCTGTAAACATTCCCACTCCCAGGGACCCGCTGTAAACATTCCCACTCCCAGGGACCCGCTGTAAACATTCCCACTCCCAGGGACCCGCTGTAAACATTCCCACTCCCAGGGACCCGCTGTAAACATTCCCACTCCCAGGGACCCGCTGTAAACCTTCCCACTCCCAGGGACCCGCTGTAAACATTCACACTCCCAGGGACCCGCTGTAAACATTCCCACTCCCAGGGACCCGCTGTAAACATTCCCACTCCCAGGGACCTGCTGTAAACATTCCCACTCCCAGGGTCCCGCTGTAAACATTCCCACTCCCAGGGACACCCTCTAAATATCCACATTCTCCCAGGACCCTCTGTAAATTATAGCACACATCCAGAGACGTCTGTAAATATTAACCTTCATGGGGACTTTCTTTATGTACTCCCATGTACACACTCCAGGAAACCCCTGTAAATATTCACAAGCGTCTAACTTTCCACGTGTTCACCCTCCTCACCACCACAACCCTCTCATAAGAGTTATGGGACTGGTTTAGCACAGGGCTAAATCGCTGGCTTTGAAAGCAGACTAAGGCAGGCCAGCAGAACGGTTCAATTCCCGTACCAGCCTCCCCAAACAGGCGCCGGAATGTGGCGACTAGGGGCTTTTCACAGTAACTTCATTTGAAGCCTACTCGTGACAATAAGCGATTTTCATTTCATTTCATTTGAGAAAGAGGCGCTTTGTGCCCACGCCGGCCATCAAGCACCTATCTACTTGTTATAACCCTAGTGGATGACCCAGGATCAGGATCATCAGTTTCCGATAACCTACCCGGAATATGAACTTCCCCTTTGAGGGGCAGGGCTTCCCCTTAACAAGGAGAGCCCCAGCTTGTATAAAATCCCCGGCTTGGGGCAGTTTGAGGAGGGAGACACTTGGGGGAGTGGAGGAGTTTGGGATTTGTATTGCAATGAACCTTGTTTGTTAATTTCTATTTATCATGTGGTCAGCTACTTATCTTCTGTCTGGTTTCAACACTGGCGACGAAGATTTAGTGGAACTGCCATCGACACTGGTTGGTGTGTGCTCGATTCACCACGTCTACCCATCACCCTCCCAAATACCCGGTCACTTGCTACCCTGGTGAGGGGCACCTTGATCCAAAATCGCTGCTCATTGTGTGCCGGTTCCGGCTCCATACGGCTGCTCAGGCCCAGGCCGAGTCAGTGAGTGACTTCTTGACCCGCCTCTGGAAACTGGCTGAGACTTGCGAATTCAGAGCAACATTGAATGAGACACTCCGGGACCGCTTGGTATGAGGACTCAATGATTCAGCCACACAATGGAAATTACTTGTTGAGGCCCACCTGTACCTGCAACGTGAGGTGGAGGTAGCCATCTTAGAGAAAATGCCGAACAAGGGGTCCAGGAACTATAGGGAATGGCGGTTCTCAGACTGGGACACCAAAGCGAGCACTAATTACACTCGACCAGACCGGAGGAAGCCGACCCCCGACACTGGGACATCTATCGGATGAAGCGAGGAACACGGGTTGGCAGGCGTAATAGAGGTTGGGATCGCTACCGGATGTGAACACCACCCCCCCCCACCGTTTGCAACAGGCGCAGAGACCAGGGCAACAAGAGATCCCGCGAGGATCTACCTACCCGCTGGATCACCTGGCGTGAGTGGCCCTCACGTGACAGGGCTTACTATGTGGAAGCCGACGGCAACACCTGCCAGCAGTTACACCGCGTGGCTGCATCAAGAGTAGCGCCCACCCGGATCTCCCTGCAGATTAATGGTCACCCATTCTGCATGGAGCTCGACACTGTAGTCAGTTATTGTCCGTTCAAGCTCATCTGGTCAAGCCTTTAGTCACTGACCCTGTTGGATACCAATGCAGGCTGGCACCGACACAGGGGAACCGATGGTAATAGCAGGAACTTCAGCTGTTCCAGTCGAGTATGGTCAACAGTCTGAAAATCTTCCCTCTGGTGGTGGTCCACGGGAGCGGTCCGAGTTTGCTGGGGCGTGACTGGCTACGCCACCTGCAGGTAGTTTGGCAGCGGGTGTGCCGTACAGGCCTGAAGAGGTTCTGACAAGATTTCTATCAATATTCCAGAATGGCTTGGGTACCATCAAAGTGGCTGTGGCCCGAATAAGCGTGGACCTGATAGTTAGACAGCACTACCTCCGGGCCCGACCTGTTCCGTACGCCTTACGACCCAAAGTGGGCGCTGAACTGAACTGGATGGAGAGTTTGGGCATCATCCGCCAGGTGCAGTTCTCCGACAGGGCAGTGCTGGCTGTCCCAGTCATGAAGCCGGATGGATCAGTGCATTTGTGTGGTGACTAAGATAACGGTCAACCGAGTGTCTCGACTGGACCGTTATCCGGTCCCGACATGAGTCACGCTTACCTCCAGTTGGTCCTGGCCCCCCCCGGGTCCAGACGCTTCGTAACTGTTAACATACACAGGGGGCTATATGAATACACCCGTCTTCCCTTTGGGGTTACATCCGTGTGCGCAGTATTCCAGCACGGAAGGAAGAATATCCTGCGAGGCCTACCTGACGGGACAGTCTGTCAGAATGACGTTCTGGCCCAGCGCTGCATCATGTCAGGCACACCAGAAGTTGCCTCCTGAAGCCCCGCTCCACCTGTGGTCATTCAGGCCGTCTGTGGTCTCGCCTCCATATGGATTTTGTGGGCCCCTTTCATCCACAATGTTCCTCATCTATGCCCACTCCAAGTGGATGGAGGTCCTCAAGTTATTGGTGACGACGGCCCGGACCACCATAGAGAAACTCCGACACATTGTCAGCATACCCGAGGTGCTGGTATCAGACAATGGTATGCCGTTTACAAGTGCAGACTTTGCAGCATTCGTGTCCATCAATGGGATCCTTCACGTAAGGACCACCCCATACCACCCACCTTTGAATGGGTTGGCCGAGCGGGCGATGCAAACTTTTCAGCGCAGAATGAAGCTCATGATGGTGGGAGACCTGCTTGGCAAGGTTCTTATTCTGCTACCGGACAACCCCGCGTGTCAGCCAAGATGTGGACGGGTCAATGATAAGTCGTTCAAGTAAATCACAGCGCGCCTCCCTGATTTCTACACCTACATCATCCTTCTCCATAGTGAACACTCATTCAAAACCTCACCTATATCTTCCGGTTCCACACACAATTTGTCACCTTGGTTCCTCGTGGGCCCCACTCTTACCCCGGTCAACCTCCTGGCCTTAATATACTTAGAAAACACCTTTGGATTTTTCTTTATTTTACCCACCACTGCATTCTCATTCCCCCTCTTCACTCTCAGAATTTCTTTTATACGTAACCCCTGCATTTTCTACACTCCTCTTGAATTTGAGCCCTCAGTATCTGCCACAAGCCGCCTTATTTTTCCTTATCTGACCCTGGATTTCGCTTGACATCCAGGGTTCTCTGGACTTGTTGCTCCCACCCTTCACTATCACGGGGACATGTTGGCCCTGCACTCTCTCTATTTCCTTTTTGAATGAATCCCACTGCTCTGATGTAGATTTTCCTACAAGTAGCTGCTCCCAGGTTTTTTTTTACATATAAGAGTACCCAATTCATTTTTTCCAATTAAGGGGCAATTTAGTGCGGTCAATCCACCTACCCTGCACATTTGGGTTGTGGGGGCGTAACCCATGAAACACGGATGTGTAGACAGAGTCAATGGATGGAAGGCGGGTTCGTGTGATGGACTGGGCAGGGTTCATGACTCTCTGAAGTTCCTTACGGTCCTGGGCCGAGCAGTTGCCATACCAGGCTGTGATGCAGCCAGATAGGATGCTTTCTATGGTGCATCTGTAAAAATCGTTGAGTCAATGTGGACATGCCAAATTTCTTCGTTTCCTGAGGACGTATAGGCGCTGTTGTGTTTTATTGGTCGTAGCGTCGACATGAAATGAAAATGAAAATCGCTTATTGTCACAAGTAGGCTTCAAATAAAGTTACTGTGAAAAGCCCCTAGTCGCCATATTCCGGTGCCTGTTCGGGGAGGCTGGTACGGGAATTGAACTGTGCTGCTGGCCTGCCTTGGTCTGCTTTCAAAGCCAGCGATTTAGCCCTGTGCTAAACCAGCCCCAATAATAATCGCTTATTGTCACAAATAGGCTTCAATGAAGTTACTGTGAAAAGCCCCTAGTTGCCACATTCCGGCGCCTGTTCGGGGAGGCCGATATGGGAATTGAACCGCGTTGCTGCCTTGTTTTGCATTACAAGCCAGCCGTTTAGACCACTATGCTAAACCAGCCCCTGGATGGGTGGACCAGGACAAATTGTTGGTGATGCGGACCCCTAGGGCAGCATGGTGGCACAGTGTTAGCATTGCTGCTTCACAGCGCCAGGGACCTGGGTTCAATTCCCGCCTTGGATCACTGTCTGTGTGCAGTTTAGACGTTCTCCAGTGTCTGCGTGGGTTTACTCCGGGTGCTCCAGTTTCCTCGCACAGTCCAAAGATGTGTAGGTTAGGTTGATTGGCCATGATAAAGTACCCCTTAGTGTTCAAAAGGTTAGATAGGGTTACGGGGATAGGGTGGGTTGTGGGCCTAGGTAAGATGCTCTTTGAGAGTCGGTGCAGAGTAACTCACTTCCTTACCCCCCCGCCCCAATATTGTGTTAAATATGCAAGTTGGTCTTTCATTTTCCTCCCAATCCTCTCAGTCAATACTGACCATAACCTCCCCAAACGGTGCAGCCCCAGAGGGCGTTTTCTGTTATGTTAAAGAAGCTGTAAGCAATTACCTTACTGTCCAGGTATTCCCCCTTTTTGACGAGGAACTCTGCAATCGTGTCCAGAAGCTTGGTCTCACGCAATCGATGACGAGCGACGTACTTTGCAATGAGTGCCATGGTGTAGGGGGTGATGTTGTCCACTTTCTTTGGGAGTTCCTCTGAAGTAGAAAAAAAATATCCTCACATAAGAGGCTGTAAATCCTTCTCAGTGCAATGGCTCGGGGTGGCCCGTAGCTGGGTCAGAAACCTAGGGGTGGGCAGTAGGATAGGCAGTGGGATAACCAAGCTCCCACTCCTGATCACATTGTGATTTGTGCTGAGAAGGTCATGAGCATTTAGGTCAGATAAAGACATCACCTGGGATAGCTGCAAAGCCCTCTGAACTGACTAGGTTTCTGATGCTCTCTGTTCTCGGGTCACACATGTTTTGAGGTAGCAGAGTGTGATCAGAAATAGCAAAACTAAAACCCTGACACAGAGATGGAAAGGCAGGAAGGTCTGATAGGTTTGTCACAGACGCAGTTCAGGCAAAAGAATAAAATCAGGAAGAGTTGGAGAAAGGCAGAAACTGTGGTGAATATCTGGAATGGTCACTGGGTTGGGGGACTCTCTCTCTCCAGAGACATTTAAGAGATAGTTCACGTAAGATCACGGACCGCTAATGAAAGATGAACAAGGTGGCCTTAGTGCTGGATTAAATGCTATTTTAGAGAGCAACACTGGTTAAATTGATTTTCATTTTTAGCAAGTATAATCCACCGAGAAGCGAAGGTCTATCACCATCCTACCTGCCAAGCTGCTGATGAATCTCTCCTGCCTGTTCTCATAGAAGAGTGGAGAACTAAAGATCAGCTCCAGTGACTTATTACTGGTCTCCCGGCAACACGTGGCCAACATCTCATCCAGTAGAGTCATCTCGTGATCCCTCACATTGGTTACGTGTCCCAGTGTGTGCTTCACTAACCGCAGGATCTTCCGGTTGTTGAGAAGCTGATCACTGCTGTAACTGTCTGATTGCAGTTCCTGAGCCTTCAGTTTGTAGTAGGACAACAAGAGGAAGAGGGTCTGGGGGTGACGCTCCTTCTCAATGTTCTTCTCCAGGCCGGTGAGACAACTTTCGACCAATGGGTGCTCGGTGGATGGATGGAGCTTCATGATGCTGCTGAACACCATGGAGATATCTTTCTGGTTGAACTGTGAGAGGCGAATGCGTGATTCCTCTTCCAGGACCTGAACCACCTTCGAGTCACTAGGAAGACCTGGCAGCCCAAAGAGGAGAAAGACTTGATTGACATAATAATAATAATCTTTATTCATGTCACAATGAGGCTAATAATAACTATGCAATGAACATATGAACATAAGAACTAGGAGCAGGAGTCGGCCATCTGGCCCCTCGAGCCTGCTCCGCCATTCAATGAGATGATGGTTGATCTTTTGTGGACTCCGTTCCACTTCCGGCCCGAACACCATAACCCTTAATCCCTTTATTCTTCAAAAAATTATCTGTCTTTATCTTGAAGTTACTGTGAAAAGCGGCTAGTCGGCACATTCTGTCACCTGTTCAGATGCACAGAGGGAGAATTCAGAATGTCCAATTCACCTAACAGCACGTCTTTCGGGACTTGTGGGAGGAAACCGGAGCACCCGGAGGAAACCCACGCAGACATGGGGAGAACGTGCAGACTCCGTACAGACAGTGAGCCAAGCGGGAATCGAACCCGGGCCCTGCCGCTGTGAAGCGACAGTGCTAACCACTGTGCTACTGTACCGCCCATAGAACAAGCATCAAAAATAAATTGTTCTCTGGATAATTTAAGGCTGTAAAATGATAAAGTGAAGGTATAGTGGGCAGCAGGATTAGTCTCAGGTTGCTTTCACAACAAGCAAACAGGGATAGTGGACCTCGAACTTGCAGGAGGCATACCCAAGGCTGAAGAATAATCAAACAAGTGAGGTTGGATTTAAGTCTCATGCAATTGTTGTGATCCCAGTTGGTGTTATAACTGGATGGGAATATTTCACAAAGGAACCACGGCTCAAAAGAACCCAACATATTTTTTATAAAATGTTGAGGAAGTGTCACAATTCTTATTTTCCAATGAAGGGGCAATTTAGCAAGGCCAATTCACCTACCCTGAACATCTATTTGGGTTATGTGCAAACTCCACACAGTGATCCGGGGCCGGGATCGAACACGGGTCGTCAGCGCCATGAGGCAGCAGTGCTAACCACTGCCGCCCAACAGCTAATTTGTTTTACCAAGATAAAACATTTGTTGAACATGAAAAAATTGGATGATGAAATACGTCTTTGCTCCGCCCAAAGTTTAATAAATACTCACAGAATTTTAAGATTAACACGGATTACAAAGTACATCTTAATCTACAATGGTCTGACTAACACAAATTTTTTTTAAAAACACAAGTTCACTGTGGGAAAATACACTCTCAAGAATTCAGGGAGTTAGGCAATAGACCAAAGAGCAGGACCTGTCGGGTTGTAATCTCTGGATTACTCCCAGTGCCACGTGCTAGTGAGTACAGGAATAGGGGAACAGCACAGATGAACGCGTGGTTTAAGAGTTGGTGCAGGAGGGAGGGTTTTAGATTCCTGGATCACTGGGACGGTTTCTGGGGAAGAATGGATCTGTACAAGCGGGTCTGAGGGAATACAGCGGTAATGAGTTTCAAGGAGGTAAGACAAGGCTGGATGGCCTCTACTTTAATGCCAGGAGTATTAACGGTAAAATGGATGAGTTAAGGGTGATGATTGACATGTATAATTATGTCATAATAGCCACCACGGAGACATGGTTGAGTGAGGGGCAGGATTGGCAGCTCAACATTGCGGGATATAGAATATTCAGGCAAGACAGAGGAGGGGGTAGAAGAGGAGGAGACATAAAAATAATAATCTTTATTCATATCACAAGTAGGCTTACATTAACATTGCAATGAAATTACAGTGAAAATCCCCAGTCGCCACACTCTGGCACCCGTTTGGGTACACAGAGGGAGAATTCAGAATGTCCAGTTCACTGAACAAACACGTCTTTTGGGACGAAACCGGACGAATGGGAGGAAACCAGAGAACCTGGAGGAAACCCACGCAGACACGGGGAGAACGTGCAGGCTCCGCACACAGTGACCCAAGCCGGAAATCAAACCCGGCTCCCTGGCCCTGTGAAGCAACAGTGCTAGCCACTGTGCTACCGGGCCACCCACAGTTGGAACAGAATCACAGTTGGAACTTAACCAGCCCTGACACATAGAAACACCTTTGTCCAGCATGAATCTAACTATAGGTTTCACGCTTCCAAGCACAGAAACATTAAATTAAGCCCACTTGAAAATATACTGTATTTGTAATGTTTCCCAGCACAAGTATGAATCCTTTAAAATTATCTTTATTTTCCTAACATAATCCCCTTCGTTTCCCTTCATAATTGGAGCCTCTCATCTCTGACATCTATCTCACTTAATCCGTTCTCACGCCAACACTGCACATATGCTGCTGTTTATAACTTAATTGAAGTTCTTTGAGGATGAAACAAGCAGGATGGATAAGAGGGAACCAATAGATGAAGTGTATTTAGATTTCCAAAGGGATACAAATAGACAAATTAGAAACAGGAGTAGGTCACTGGGCCCCACTCCAACATTCAACAAGATCATGACTGATCTGACTGCCACCTCTTCCCTATTCCCACCTACCCCCGAATAACCTTTCACACACTTGCTTTTCAAGGGCTATGATGTGAAGAATAAATAGGCCAGCAGAGAAATGTGGTGTTGCTTAGCAACTGGGGCCTTGTCCGGTAGACGCAACATGGGTTCATGTGAGGCGGGTCGTGTTTGACTAATTTACTGGAATTCGATGAGGACATTACGAGCGAGGTGGACAATGGGGAACCGGTGGATGTGGTGTATCTGGATTTTCAGAAGGCTTTCGACAAGGTGCCGCACAAAAGGCTGCTGCATAAGATGAAGGTGTATGGTATTACGATTAATGTATTAACATGGATAAAGGATTGGTTAACTCACAGAAAGGAAATAGTGGAGATAGAAACGTATAAAATTATGAAGGGAATAGATAGGATAGATGCGGGCAGGTTGTTTCCACTGGCGGGTGAAAGCAGAACTAGGGGACATAGCCTCAAAATAAGGGGAAGTAGATTTAGGACTGAGTTTTGGAGGAACTTCTTCACCCAAAGGGTTGTGAATCTATGGAATTCCTTGCCCAGTGAAGCAGTTGAGGCTCCTTTGTTAAATATTTTTAAGATAAAGATAGATAGTTTTTTGAAGAATAAAGGGATTAAGGGTTATGGTGTTCGGGCCGGAAAGTGGAGCTGAGTCCACAAAAGATCAGCCATGATCTAATTGAATGACGGAGCAGGCTCGAGGGGCCAGATAGCCTACTCCTGCTCCTAATTCTTATGTTCTTACAAATAGGTGATTTTCTAGTTGGTGATCAGTGGGTAGTGATATGCCTCAGGGATCAGTGTTGGGTCTCCAATTGTTTACAATTTACATAGATTTTTTTTTAAATTTGGAGCACTCAATCATTTTTTCCAATTAAGGGGCAATTTAGTGTGGCCAATCCACTTATCCTGCACATCTTTGGGTTGTGGGGGTGAAACCCACGCAGACACGGGGAGAACGTGCAAACTCCACACGGACAGTGACCCAGGGCCAGGATTCGAACCCGGGTCCTCAGCGCCGTAGGCAGCAATGCTAACCACTGTGCCACCGTGTTGCCCCACAATTTACATAGATGATCTGGAGTTGGGGACCAAGTGTAATGTGTCAAAGTTCGCAGATGACACGAAGATGAGTGGTAGAGCCAAATGTACAGAAGACACAAAGTCTGCAGAGGGATATAGATAGTTAAAGTGACTGGGCAAAGGTCTGGCAGATGGAGTTCGATGTTGATAAATGTGATGTCATCCATTTTGGTAGGAATAACAGCACTATTATTTAAATGGTAAAAGATTGCAGCATGCTGCTGTGCAGAGGGACCTGGGTGTACTTGTGCATGAATGGCTAAAAGTTGGTTTGCAACCTGCAGCAAGTAATTAAGAAGGCAAATGGAATTTTGTCCTTCATTGCTAGAGGAATGGAGTTTAAAAACAGGGAGATTATGTTGCAGCTGTATAGGGTGGTGAGGCCACACCTGGAGTACTGTGTACAGTTTTGGTCTCCTTACTTGAGAAAGGATTTATTGGCACTGGAGGGTGTGCAGAGGAGATTCACTAGGTTGATTCCGGAGTTGAGAGGATTGTCTATGAAATCGAAGAAAACTCCACCTTGTGGGCAGCACGGTAGCACAGTGGTTAGCACTGTTGCTTCACAGCACCAGGGTCCCGGGTTCGATTCCCGGCTTGGGTCACTGTCTGTGCGGAGTCTGCACATTCTCCCCGTGTCTGCGTGGGTTTCTTCTGGGTGCCCCGGTTTCCTCCCACAAGTCTCGAAAGGCGTGCTGTTAGGTGAATTGGATGGAGATGATTGTCCTGTGATGAGATATGGGGAGCAGGTAGGAAATCTGAGGCAGATGATCATCCATTATGGTATTAAATGGTGGAACAGACTCGAGGGACTGTATGATTAACTCCTGCTCCTGTTTCTTATGTCCTTAAAGCAGAGGAGGCCATTCACCCCATTGTTTCGTACTATGTCAGTCCAAAATTAACGTGACTTCCACACTCACTCCCCATAGGCCTGCACCTTCCCACTTTGAACTTCCAGTTTTCCTTGAAAAGATGTAATTATCTCTGCCTCAACTAATCAATGTTTCAAAGCATTCCACGCTCTAACAGCTCATTGTGAAACACCCTTGGGATGTTCAAAAAGGAAATGGGGAGGGGACAGGCCCAACATGTTCCCTCTCGGCTAATAGGAAGGAGTAACAAGTTCAGAGAACCATGGATGGCCAGAGATATTCAGGATAGAATGAGAAGGAAAAGAGAGGCTTTTAATAAGTACAAGGGGAGCAAATCAACAGAGGCATTAGAGGAGCACAGATAGTGCAGGATGGAGCTGAAGAAAGCAATTAGGAGAGTCAAAGAGGGGATATGAGAAAGCTCTGGGTGGCAAAAGTAGGGAAAATCCCAAGATATTCTGTAAGTATATCAACAGGAAGAGGGAAAGAGTAGGGCCCATTAGGGACCAAGGGGGAATCTGTGGGTGGAGCCAGAGGACATGGGAGGATGTTAAATGAATATTTCACATCTGTCTTCACCCAAGAGAACGAGGAGGTAGTTTTGGAACTGGGGGAAAGAATTCCTGCACTGTATTTTTCTGTGATTCTGTGAAAAGGAATTTCCTCCAATTCAGTGAGGCTTTAAAATTATGAACCCGTCAGGGGAAATATTCCCCATTCACTGTATATCTGAATATTTCTGAATATTGTCCCTCAACATTCCTCTTTCGGGTTGGAGTCTGCACCATCTTCAAAACATCTGGCAGAAAAGACAGATTTATGCGGACCCCCCCCCCCCCCCCCCTAAATGTGATTTCAGGCAGAAACATTTCAAATCCCATCTGGTACATGGCTTTCAGTTATCCTAAATGGGGATTGGATGGAAAAGACGGAATTGAGGCTCTTTCTTACCTAAAGCTGCGACAGCGTACAGACAATTCACAATGCTGAAATTGTCAAACTTGGAGCAGTCGCTCACGATGGATTCACAGAGCGTCTGGAAATCTTCGAGCTCCAACATCTGGCTGTGGTACGCCTCTCCGGTGGATCCTCCAGGCAGCTGCTGCAGGATCTGGCCAATTTTCTGCAAGGCAATGGGGTAATGATTGTAGGAGATTTTGCCAGGGTTCTGTGTCACCCAGCGCAGCACCTCCCCCACAGTCCTCGAACGGTCAATCAACCTCTTCATGGTGAAGAAAGTGTCATAGCTCATCTTCTCATGGATGAAATTCCAGGTTTTCTTCTTGGTGCGATGGTGGTGGTGGTGATGATGATGATGATGATGAGGCTTGTGCCCATTCTGTCTCCCCTGGTACAGATGAGGGAAATGCTCCGGATAGGCGGCCCAAATGTGCGGCTTGCAGGCGTGATAGCGAGCCGTGTACATGGCACCCAGGTTCCTCAGCAGGCAGGCAGCAGCTGGGCGGCAGGCCTGATGCAGGAAGCGGAGAATGCAGTTCAGGCTGAGATGAGTCAGTCCGTCTAACAGCAGAACGCTCTCACTCCTCGACACCAGAGAACTGAAGCAGCGCACAGGCAACCTTTGCATCTTAGGTATCGCTCACCTCGAGGGAGTGTGGAGAACGGCAGAAACCTGGAAAAGAACAAAGTGGGGCAGACAACTCAGAACAATAAAGCATCACATTTATTATCATAAAACATACCTTAATTCAGTGAAACTTCACTAATCTCATCCAACATGGAAAACCGAGCACAGGCTGCGTCAACGCAGCAAGGCCACACTCAAGGCCAGACAATTCAACAACCTGAGTAAAAGGCAACTAGTCAGCAGTGACTTTTAACCCTGAGAAGTGTGAGGTGATACACTTTGGAAGGAGTAATGAGACAAGAAAGTATTCAACAAATGGCCTGGCACTGGGTAGTTCCGAGGAACGAAGGGACCTTGGCGTGTTTGTCCATGGATCTCTGAAGGCAGAAGGGCAGGTTAATGGGGTGGTGAAAAAGGCACATGTGACATTTGCCTTTATCAATCGTGGCATAGATTACAAAAGCAGGGGGGGGTCATGCTGGAGTTGTATAGAACTTTGATGAGGCCACAGCTGGAGTACTGTGTGCAGTTCTGGTCGCTGCATTATAGGAAGGATGTGACTGCACTGGAGGGGGTGCAGAGGAGATTCACCAGGATACTGCCTGGGATGGAACATTTCAGTTATGAAGAGAGGTTGGATAGGCTTGTGTTGTTTTCTCTGGAGCAAATAAGACTGAGGGGTGACCTGATTGGGGTGAACAAGATTATGAGGGGCATGGACAGGGTGGATAGGGAGCAGCTGTTCGCTTTAGTTGAAGGGTCAGTTACGAAGAGACACAAGTTCAAAGTGAGGGGCAGGAGGTTTACGGCGGATTTGAGCGTGGTTATGGTCTGGAATGCACTGCCGGGTAGAGGCTGGTTGCCTCACATCGTTTAAAAATGGATGAGCACTTGGCACGTCATGGCATTCAAGGCTATGGGCCAAGTGCTGACAAATGGGATTCGGTAGACAGATCAGGTGTTTCTTGTGTATCGGTGCAGACTCAATGAGCTGACGAGCATCTTCTGCATTGAATTATTCTGTGAAATTTCACTTACAATAATCTAATGATCTTCAGTAGTGTCACAAGTAGGCTTGCATTAACACAGCAATGAAGTTACTGTGAAAATCCCCTAGTCGCCACATTCCGGCACCTGTTCGGGTACACACAGGGAGAATTCAGAATGTCCAATTCACCTCACAGCACGTCTTTCGGGACTTGTGGGAAGAAACCGGAGCAGCCGGAGGAAGCCCCAACGAGTATTGTATCCCACTTCTACCCAGTGACAGGCCTGTGTAAACCAGTATTATAACTCAGTGTTTTACAGTAACAGAGCCATTCCCACCCACTGTACCCCGTGTTATACTGTGCCAGGCATATCACAGAAGTACTGTGCCCCAGGGCAGTACGGTGGTGCAGTGGTTAGCACTGCTGTCTCACAGCGCCGAGGTCCCAGGTTCGATCCCGGCTCTGGGTCACTGTCCGTGTGGTTTGCACATTCTCCCCGTGTTTGCGTAGGTTTCACCCCCACAACCCACACATGTGTAGGGTAGGTGGATTCGCCACGATAAATTGCCCCTTAATTGGTAAAAATGAATCGGGTACTCTAAATGTTTTTATTTTTTTTTTTAAAGTACTGTACCCCAGTGTTATACAGTGACTGACCCGTCCCCACCAGTACTGTACCCCAGTGTTATACAGTGACAGACCCGTCCTCACCAGGACTGTACCCCAGTGTTATACAGTGACAGACCCGTCCCCACCAGGACTGTACCCCAGTGTTATACAGTGACTGACCCGTCCCCACCAGTACTGTACCCCAGTGTTATACAGTGACAGACCTGTCCCCACCAGGACTGTACCCCAGTGTTATACAGTGACAGACCCGTCCCCACCAGGACTGTACCCCAGTGTTATACAGTGACAGACCCATCCCCACCAGTACTGTACCCCAGTGTTATACAGTGACAGACCCGTCCCTACCAGTACTGTACCCCAGTGTTATACAGTGACAGACCCATCCCCACCAGTACTGTACCCCAGTGTTATACAGTGACAGACCCGTCCCTACCAGTACTGTACCCCAGTGTTGTACAGTGACAGACCCGTCCCCACCAGGACTGTAACCCAGTGTTATACAGTGACAGGCCATTCCCCACCAGTACTGTACCCCAATGTTATACAGTGACAGACCCATCCCCACCAGTACTGTACCCCAGTGTTATACAGCAACAGACCCGTCCCCACCAGTACTGTACCCCAGTGTTATACAGAGACAGACCCGTCCCCACCAGGACTGTAACCCAGTGTCATACAGTGACAGACCCGTCCCCACCAGTACTGTACCCCAGTGTTATACAGTGACAGACCCATCCCCACCAGTACTGTTTCCCAGTGTAATACAGTGACAGACCCGTCCCCACCAGTACTGTACCCCAGTGTTATACAGTGACAGACCCGTCCTCACCAGGACTGTACCCCAGTGTTATACAGTGACAGACCCGTCCCCACCAGGACTGTACCCCAGTGTTATACAGTGACAGACCCGTCCCCACCAGTACTGTACCCAGTGTTATACAGTGACAGACCCTTCCCCACCAGTACTGTACCCCAGTGTTATACAGTGACAGACCCGTCCCCACCAGTACTGTACCCAGTGTTATACAGTGACAGACCCTTCCCCACCAGTACTGTACCCAGTGTTATACAGTGACAGACCCTTCCCCACCAGTACTGTATCCCAGTGTTATACAGTAACCTGAAAAATGAGGGACGATCTCATAGAAACCTACAAAATTCTAAAAGGATTGGACAGGATAGATTTAGGGAGGATGTTCCTGATGGTGCCACAGGAAGGAGTGCTGGAGCCTCAACTTGTTACAATCCATAACAATCATCTGGATACTGGGACAGAGCATATTGTAGTCAAATTTGCAGATGATACAAAATTGGTGGGAATGGAAGTTGTGAGGGGATAAAAAGAGTCTACAAAGGGATATGGGCAGGTTAAGTGAGTGGGCCTGGAACTGGTAGATGTTTTTATTCATTCAAGGGATGTGGGCTTCAGTTTAAGGGCCATAGGTTATGCTGGAAATGTATAAAACAGTTGGTTAGGCCACAGCTAGAGTATTGTGTGCTGTTCTGGAATCCATATTATAGGAGGGATGTGATAGCACTGGAAAGGGTGCAGAGGAGATTTACCAGGAGGTTGCCTGGGCTGGAGAGTTTTAGCTATGAAGAGAGATTGGATAGACTGGGGTTGTTTTCCTGGGAGCAGAGGATGGACATGATCGAGATGTGTAAAATTGAGGGATATGGATAGAAAGCTAGGAAACCTTTTCCCCTTGGTGGAGGGATCAATGAGCAGGGGTGTAGATTTATGGTAAGGGGCAGGAGGTTTAGAGGGGATGTGAGGAAAAACCTTTTCACCCAAAGGGTGGTGGGAGTCTGGAACTCGATGTCTGAAGGGGGGGTGGAGGCCGAGACCCTCATAACATCTAAGAAGCATTTAGATGTGCACTTGCGATCCCAGGGCAGACACGGCTCTAGACGAAGTGCTGGGAAATGGGATTAGAATAATTAGGTGGTTGTTTTTGACCGGCACAGACAGGATGGGCCGAAGGGCCTTTTCTGTGCTGTATGATTCTATGACTTTAAGATTGGCTCAGCCAGCATTTATTGCCCTTGAGGTGGTGGTGGTGAGCTGCCTCCTTGAACCGCTGCAGGCCATGAGGTGTAGGTACACCCACAGCGCTGTTCGGGAGGGAGTTCCAGGATTTTGACCCAGCGAAAGTGAAGGACAGCGAATGGTGAGTAACTTGGAGGGGAACTTGCAGCTGGTGGTGCACCCAGGTATCTGTGTGCCTTTGTCCGTCTAGATGGTAGCGGTCCTGGGCTTGGAAGGTGCTTCCTAAGGAGTCTTGGCGAGTTCTTGCAGTTAATCTTGTAGGCAGTACACACGGCTGGAGGAAGTCAATATTTTTTTTTTTTTTTTTTTAATTTAGATTACCCAATTATTTTTTCCAATTAAGGGGCAATTTAGAGTGGCCAATCCACCTACTCTGCACATTTTTGGGTTGTGGGGGCGAAACCCACGCAGACACGGGGAGAATGTGCAAACTCCACACGGACAGTGACCCAGAGCTGGGATCGAACCTGGGACCTCAGCGCCGTGAGGCGGTTGTGCTAACCACTAGGCCACCGTGCTGCCCCTGGAGGAAGTCAATATTAGTGGATGGAATCAAGCTTTGTCCTGGATGGTGTTAAGCTTCCTGTGTTGTTGGAGCTGCACTCATCCAGCAAGTGGAGAGTTTCCCATCACACTCCTGACTTGTGCCTGGTAGGTAGTGAACAGGCTTTGGGGAGTTAGGCAGGAGGTGAGTTATTCGTGGCAGGGTTCCTAGCTTCTGACCTGTTCTTGTAAACACGTTACATAAGAACTAGGAGCAGGAGTGGGCCATCTGGTCCCTTGAGCCTGCCTCGCCATTCAATAACATGGTTGATCTTTTTGTGATGTGGAGATGCCGGCGTTGGACTGGGGTGAGCCAGTAAGAAGTCTTACAACACCAGGTTAAAGTCCAACAGGTTTGTTTCAAACACGAGCTTTCGGAGCACGGCATTCACCTGAAGAAGGAGCCGTGCTCCGAAAGCTCGTGTTTGAAACAAACCTGTTGGACTTTAACCTGGTGTTGTAAGACTTCTTACTGGATCTTTTTGTGGACTCAGCTCCACTTACCCGCCCGCTCAGCACAACCTTTTATTCCTTTACTATCTACCTTTGCCATAAATCACTGGGCAGAGAATTCCACAAATTCACCACCCTTTGGGTGAAGACGTTCCTCCTCAACTCGGTCCTAAATCTGTCCCCCTTATGTTGAGGCTATTTCCCCTAGTTCTAGTTTCACCCGCCAGTGGAAACAACCTCCCTACTTCTATCCTATCCATTCCCTTCATAATTTTCTGCGTTTCTATAAAAAAAAAACCCTCATTCTTCTGAATTCCAATGAGTATAGTCCCGGTCTACTCAGTCACTCCTCATAACCCAATCCTCTCAACTCCGGAATCAACCGAGTGAATCTCCTCTGCACACCCTCCAGCGCCAGGACATCTTTCTCAAGTAAGGAGACCAAACCTGTACACAGTACTCCAGGTGTGGCCTCACTAACACCCTATAAAGCTGCAACATAACCTCCCTGGTTTTAAACTCCATTCCTCTAGCAATGAAGGACAACATTCCATTTGCCTTCTTAACTACTAGCTGCACCTGCAAACCAACTTTTAGCCATTCGTGCGCAAGGACACCCAGGTCCCTCTGCACAGCAGCACGCTGCAATCTTTTACCATTTAAATAATAGTGTTGCTATTCCTACCAAAATGGATGACCTGACATTTACCAACATTGAACTCCATCTGCCAGACCTTTGCCCAATCACTTTAACTATCTGTATCCCTCTGCAGACTTTGTGTCCTCTGCACACTTGGCTCTCCCACTCATCTTAGTGTCATCTGCGACCTTTGACACATTACACATGGTCCCCCAACTCCAGATCATCTTTGTAAATTGTAAACAATTGTGGACCCAACAATAATCCCTGACGCATACCACTAGCCACTGATCACCAACCAGTAAAACACCCATTTATCCCCACTCTTTTCTTTCTTTCAGTTAACTAATCCTCTAATCCATGCTAATACATTACCCATAATGCCATGCGCCTTTATCTTATGCAGCAGCCTTTTGTGCGGCACCTTGTCGAAAGCCTTCCGGAAATTCAGAAACACCACATCCACCGGTTCACTATTGTCTGCTGCACTCGTAATGTCCTCAAAGAATTCGACTAGATTAGTCAATCATGACCTGTCTTTCCTGTTCCAGCCTCCCCAAACAGGCGCCGGAATGAGGCGACTAGGGGCTTTTCACAGTAACTTCATTTGAAGCCTACTCGTGACAGTAAGCGATTTTCATTTCATTTCATTTTCTTGAACCCATGCTGCGCCTGCCCAATGTGGCAATTTCTATCCGATGTCTCGCTATGTCTTCCTTAACGATAGATTCAAGCATTTTACCCACTACAGAAGCTAACTGGCCTACAGTTACCCGCCTTCTGATTACCTCCTTTTTTAAGCAGTGGCATCACATTTGCTGTTTCCCAATTTGCTGGAACCGCCCCAGAGTCCAGCGAATTCTGGTAAATTACCACAAACACATTTGCTATTTCCCCCGCCACCTCTTTTAGTACTGTCATGTGAGAGTACCTTTAAGAACTGGGTGTTTATCAAGTAGGTGTAGTGGGTGTACCTTTAAGAAATGGGTGTTTATCAAATAGCTGCAGTGATGTCAGAGTGTGGGTGGAGCTGGGCTGGCTGTCTTTCACTTTCGTTTTTGAGCAGGCCGCTACAGTGTGTTTTAGTTTCATTTTCAGAGCTGGATAGCTGCAGGCAAAGCAAGCAGCTGTTAAATGGTCTCTCTCTACAAGCTACAGACTGTCTTCAGATCATTTGAGGATTTCAAAGTAATACCTGTTTCTGTAGAGAATTTAAACCTACTGTCTTTCTTTGAAAAGGGCTCAACATATGGATATCGTTAGAAAAGTTATGAAGGGTAACTTAAAGAATATTGTATCTGTGGGGATTATTGGTGTTGAGAGTTAAGATGTTTACTGTGGGCTCATAAAGTGTTAACTGGATTCATAAATAAACATGGTTTAGTTTTAAAAGTACTTTAGAACACTGTACCATCACAACACACTCCCTGTAAAGTGGGACCTTGTGCTCCCCATAACCACAATCTATTAAAAGTTGTGGGTCAGGTGAACTCCATGATACACTTTGGGGTTCTCTAAACCCTGGCCCATAACAAATCGGGGGCTCGAGGGTGATAAAAGTCTATCTTTCATGATCGGATTGGCTTAGTGAGCGTAAAGATGGTGAGGGGTCAGCATATTTGTGGTTGCTTTTCAGGTGTGGTATTTCAGTTTAAATAGGGAGTGCGTTGTGGACAATGGCTCTTTCAGAGGCTCGGAGGGTTTTGGGGGTGGATAAGGTCACACGCAGTACCTTACGGACAGAGACTAAAAAAAATGCTTTTAGATTTGGCAAAAACATTGCAGTTAACGTTACCTGACAGCATGTGAAAAGAAGAGGTACTTACGGCGCTAGCTGAGCATTTATAATTGCCCGAGACACAGTCTGACTCATTAGAACTGGCTAAAATTCAGTTACAGATTAAACAACTGGAACATGAGAAAGAATTAAAGCAGCTTGAATATGCAATGAGGGACAAAGAAAAGTAGAGAGAAGAAAGAAACAAAGAAAGAATAGCCCTAGCAGAACAAAGAAAAAAGGGAGAGAAAGGGAGATACAGATCAGGGAAAAGAAAAAGAGAGAGGAAAGGGAAAAAGGGAGGAAAGGGAAAAAGAGAGAGAGAAAAGGGAAAAAGAGAGGGAGTTTGAACTTCAGAAAATGGTCATAAAACATGAGTCAGTTAAAATTGGCGGATGTAAAGGGACACGTACAGTTGGATGATAGCGATGAGGATAAAGAGAAAGAGCGTCATAGTCGAAGGCTTGGTGGGGATCTATTTAAATATGTCCAAGCATTGCCAAGGTTTGAGGAGAAGGAAGTAGAAGCTATTTTCGTTTCATTTGATTTTTTTTTTTAAAACATAATTTTTATTCTCATTTCATTTGAGAAGGTGGCTAAACAAATGAAATGGCCACAGGACATGTGGGTGTTACTGATTCAAACAAAGCTGGTAGGTAGGACTAGTGAAGTGTTTGCATCACTAGCAGAGGAGGTATCTCGATGAGGAAGTGAAAAAAATCCATCATCGATGTATATGAACTAGTGCCTGAAGCCACAGACAAATGTTTAGAAATTTAAGGAAAGAACCTGGTCAAACAGAGTAATTTTGATAGGTGGTGAGGGCTTTGAAAATAGACCAAATGTATGAAGCTCTCAGAGAAACTATACTTTTGGAGGAGTTAAAAAATTCAATTCCTGATGTAGTGAGAACTCATGTGGAAGAACAGAGGGTTAAAACTGCGAGATTAGCAGTAAAAATGGCAGATGATTATGAATTAGTTCATAAATCAAAGCTTGGTTTCCAACATCAGTTTCAGCCGGTGAGGGATAGAAACTGGGGGCATGAGAAATACTCAAGTGGTAAAGGTAAAGGTGATCTGATGGGAGACAATAGAGAGTGTACCTCAGATTAAAAAAGAAATCCAGGAGGGTGGAAAAGAAATGAAAAGTTTCAAATGTTTTCACTGTAATAAACTAGGCCATGTAAAGTCACAGTGTTGGTGGTTGAAGAAAAGCACTGGGAAGGCTGATGTGGTTAAAAAGGGTAAGACAGTGGAGTTTGTTAAAGTGGTAAAAGAAAGCCCAAGTGAAGTGAAGGAGGTGCAAAAGATTGTACAGCCTGATCAAGAGATGATTGATAAGAAGGTGCCAGATCTCCTTAAAGAATTTACTTGTGTGGCTAAAGTTTACTCATGTGTACCGGAGGGAGCAGGTAAGTCACAATTTTAAGAGATGCGGGAGCTAGTCAATCTTTAATGGTAAGAGATGAGGAGTTATGTAGTTTGGGAAGAATATTGCCAGAAAAGGTGGTAATATGTGGAATTCAGGGTGAGAGGAGTAGTGTTCCATTATATAAGGTAAGGTTGGAAAGTCCAGTGAGGAGTGGTGAAGTGGTAGGAGGGGTAATAGAGAAACTATCTTGTCCAGGAATACAGTTTATCTTGGGTAATGATATAGCTGGATCGCAGGTGGGAGTGATGCCTACTGTGGTTGATAAGTCAGTTGAAAATCAGACAACTGAAGTGTTGAAGGCCGAATATCCTGGGATTTTTCCGAATTGTGTAGTAACCCGGTCGCAAAGTCACAGGTTAAGACAAGAGGAGAAATCAGAGTGTGAAGATAAAGTTGAAGTGCAATTATCAGAAATGATTTTTGATCTGATGGTTGGAAAAGAACAAGAACAGGTGGAGGATGAGGCAGATATTTTTAGTTTAGGAGTTACAACAGAAAGATGTAGAAATAAACCGGATGCATCAGAAAGCATACACAGAAGAGGAATCGGAGTGAATACTAGACACTAGAGCATATATGTCAAACTCAAGGATTTGGCCCGCGGTGGAATTATCTTTGGCCCGCGAGATAATATCCAATTACTTTTTTTTTTAATTTTAATTTTTTTTTTTTAATTTAGATTAGCCAATTATTTTTTCCAATTAAGGGGCAATTTAGCGTGGCCAATCCACCTACTCTGCACATTTTTGGTTGTGGGGGCGAAACCCACGCAGACACGGGGAGAACGTGCAAACTCCACACGGACAGTGACCCAGAGCCGGGATCGAACCTGGGACCTCAGCGCCGTGAGGCGGTTGTGCTAACCACTAGGCCACCGTGCTGCCCTAATAATATCTAATTGCTATTAAAGCTGGCCCCAGCAATTGAAGCGCCTATGGCGTATGATATGGCTGATGCCGAGTTTATTCAGGTATAGTGTGAATCACAAAGTGTTGGCCTGTGGAAAAATGTTTTCATTAGAAATTACTCTGGAAAAGCTCCAGATAAAGCAATAAGAAATAAATGCAACTAATTTTTTTATTTATTTAATATTTAATGTTGTTTTTATAGGCAATAACCTAAGCTTTATTAGTTCCAGGTTCAATAAGTTCATTTCAATAAGTTTTGCAAAAAAACATTGAACCAGTCCGGCCCTCGACTTGTCCCGATTTTTTAATTTTGGCCCACGGTGTATTTGAGTTTGACATCCCTGCACTAGAGTGTTATTACCGTAAAAGTGATGTCCTGATGAGAAAATGGAGACCTTTACATTTGCAGGTGGATGAAAAGTGGGCAGAAGTTCATCAAGTAGTATTGCCGGTAGGATATAGAAAGGTGGTGTTGCGAGTTGCACATGAGGTACCAGTGGGAGGTCAATTGGGAGTAAGGAAAACTCAAGGTAAAATCCAAAAAGATTTCTATTGGCCTGGACTACATAAAGATGTAGTTAAATTTTGTCGATCATGTCACAAATGTCAAGTGATAGGGAAACCTCAAGCAGTGATAAAGACAATTGTCAAGATTATCCAGAGGATTGGGATAAAGGAATTCCATTCGTACTGTTTGCAATTAGGGATGCACCTAATGAGTCAACCAAATTCAGTCCTTTTGAACTAATTTTGGTCAAGAGGTAAGAGGACCACTTAAATTGATTAAGGAAAAATTGGTGAGGAGAAATCGGAACTTACATTATTGGATTACGTGTCAAATTTTAGGGAACGTTTAAATAGAGGTGAATTGACTAGACAACATTTAAAAATTGCACAACATGTGATGAAAGGGCAGCACAGTAGCATAGTGGTTAGCACAATTGCTTCACAACTCCAGGGTCCCAGGTTCGATTCCGGCTTGGGTCACTGTCTGTGCGGAGTCTGCACGTTCTCCCCGTGTGTGCGTGTGTTTCCTCCGGGTGCTCCGGTTTCCTCCCACAGCCCAAAGATGTGCAGGTTAGGTGAATTGGCCATGCTAAATTGCCCTTAGTGTTGGATGGGGTTACTGGGTTATGGGGATAGGGTGGAGTTGTGGGTTTGGGTAGGGTGCTCTTTCCAAGAGCCGGTGCAGACTCGATGGGCCAAATGGCCTCCTTCTGCACTGTAAATTCTATGAAATCTATGAAACGGGTTGCGGACAAGAAATCCAAAGTTCGTAGTTTTGCCAGTGGAGATAAAGTCTTGTTACCAGTGGTAGGTGAACCTTTAAAAGCTAGGTTTTGTGGACCTTATCAGATTGAAAGGAAATTAAGTGAGGTGAATTATGTGGTAGGAATGCCAGATAGAAGGAAGACTCACCACGTGTGCCATGTGAATATGCTTAAAAGGTACTTTGAAAGGGAAGGAGAGCAAATGGAGGAGGTTTTAATGATTCAAACTCAAAGTGAAGGACCGAATCCAGATGACTTTCAATTTGACATCCCTCGAATTAAACTGGCGTGAAAGAGTTACTGATATCACAATTTATACAGGCGCCGGAATGTGGCGGCTAGGGGCTTTTCACAGTAACTTCATTTGAAGCCTACTTGTGACAATAAGCAATTTTCATTTTTTTTTCATGGGCAAGTTTGTGGAGATAAGTTGGGAAGCACAAAAATGGCTATACATGATGTAGATGTGGGAAATGCTGTTCCAATTAAACAACATCCATATAGACATAACCCTTTAAAATTGGCACAGGTTAACAAAGAGATTGAGTGTATGCTTATAAATGGCATAATTGAAGTGGGTTGCAGCCTTACATAGAATTTACATCGCAGAAGGAGGCCATTCGGCCCATCGAGTCAGCACTGGCTCTTGGAAAGAGCACACTACCCAAGGTCAACACCTCCACCCTATCCCCATAACCCAGTAACCCCTAACACTAAGGGCAATTTTGGACACTAAGGGCAATTTATCATGGCCAATCCACCTAACCTGCACATCTTTGGACTGTGGAAGGAAACCGGAGCACCCCGAGGAAACCCACGCATACACGGGCAGACTCCGCACAGACAGTGACCCAAGCCGGAATCGAACCTGGGACCCTGGAGCTGTGAAGCAATTATGCTATCCACAATGCTACCATGATGCCCTTAAAGCCAATGGAGCTCACCCATTGTGATGGTACCAAAACCAGACAGTACCCAACGGTTGTGTGTGGACTATAGAAAGTTTAATGCAGTTACAAGAATGGAACAAAGAATAAAGAAATGTACAGGACAGGAACAGGCCCTCCAAGCCTGTGCCAACCATGTTGACCATCTAAACTAAAATCTTCTACACTTCCGGGGTCCGTATCCCTCTATTCCCATCCTATTCATGCATCTGTCAAGATGCCCCTTAAACTCTTATCCTACCCCACGGTTGGAGGATTGCATTGAGAAAGTGGGACAATCAGCTTTTCTTTCCAAACTGGATTTACTTAAAGGCTACTGGCAGGTACCTTTATCCGAAAGGGCGAAGGAGATTTCAGCTTTTGTGACTCCAGATGGTAGATACCAATTCAAAGTTATACCATTTAGCATGAAAAACGCCCCAGCCACATTTCAACAGTTAACTAACAAAGTTGTTTCAGGATTACCCAATTGTGCGGTATATATCGATGATCAGGGAATTTTTACCCAGACATGGAAAGAACATTTCAAACATCTGATGGAGTTATTCGATTGACATCAGGAGGCGGATTTGGTGGTAAACCTGACCAAAAGTGAATTTGGAAAAGCCCAAATCACTTTCCTTGGCAATACAATCGAACAGGGGCGAATGGTCCCACGGGATGTGAAAACAAAAGTTATTGGGGAGTTTCCAATACCCTCGACACAAAGGGAAATAATGCGATTTCTTGGCATGAGTGGATTCTACCGGAAATTTGTGCTGCACTTTAGCAGTGTGGTTGCTCCACTGATGGACCTGAAGAAACGTCGAAAATTTCCGTGGACAGCAGAGTTTCAACAAGCATTTGAAGGCCTAAAGGCTGTGATAACTAATGCGCCTGTGTAGGAGAATTACAATGGGCTCTGTGATCAGATTGAACTAAAGTATCTGACTTTAAAGAGAAATGGATGGACCTTCTTGTCCAAAGAGACAGTCAATCAAGTTGGAGGAAGAATAACTAAAATGGACTATGTCATTATAAATGTTTGCATGTTTTGTTTTGTTAAAAAAAAGTATATTCACTGTCAATATTTCTTAAAGGATAGCGAAAAGGTGAAAAATGAAACCATCTTGAAGTTGATGGGTTTTTTTTCTTGGGGTAAGGTGTCATGTGAGAGTACCTTTAAGAACTGGGTGTTTATCAAATAGCTGTAGTGGATGTACCTTTAAGAAATGGGTGTTTATCAAATAGCTGCAGTGATGTTAGAGTGTGGGTGGAGCTGGGCTGGCTGTCTTTCACTTTTGTTTTTGAGCAGACTGCGTGTGTTTTAGTTTCGTTTTCAGAGCTGGATAGCTGCAGGCAAAGCAAGCAGCTATTAAATGATCTCTCTCTACAAGCTACAGACTGTCTTCAGATAATTTGAGGATTTCAAAGTAATACCTGTTTCTGTAGACAATTTAAACCTACTGTCTTTCTTTGAAAAGGGCTCAACATATGGATATCGTTAGAAAAGTTATGAAGGGTAACTTAAAGAATATTGTATCTGTGGGGATTATTGGTGTTGAGAGTTAAGATGTTTACTGTGGGCTCATAAAGTGTTAACTGGATTCATAAATAAACATGGTTTAGTTTTAAAAGTACTTTAGCTCTCTATTTCATCACAACACACTCCCTGTAAAGTAGGCCCTTCAGCTCCCCATAACCACAATCTATTAAAAATTGTGGGTCAGGTGAATTCCATGATACACTTTGGGGTTCTCTAGGGGCTAAATCTAGGGGCACACTGGGCTAAATCGCTAGCTTTCAAACCAGACCAAGGCAGGCTGTTCCTCAATTGTCCCACCATAAAGTATTTTCTCCCAATCTATTTTAGCAACTCCTCCCTCATCCCATTGTAGTTTTCTTTGTTTAAGCACAAGACACTGGTATTGGATTTTACCGTCTCACACGCCAGCTGTATTTTAAATTCAACCATACTGTGATTACTCCTTCCGAGAGGATCCCTAACTATGAGATCATTGATTATTCTTGTCTCATTAACAGAACAAGATCTGGGATTGCTTGTTCCCTTGTAGTTCCATTACATACTGTTCTAAGAAATTATCGTGGATACATTCTATAAATTCCTCCTCAAGGCTGCCCAGACTGACCCGATTTGACGAATCAACATTGAGATTAGAATTCCCCATAATTGCCGTACCATTTTTACATGCATCAGTTATTTCTTTGTTTATTGCCCGTCCCACTGTGATGTTATTATTTGGTGGCCTATAGACTATGTCTATCAGTGACCTTTCTTCCTTACTATTTCTAATTTCCACCCAAATGGATTCAACCTTCTTCACCATAGAACCTATATCATCTCTCACTACCAGCCTGATGTCATCCTTAAATATCAGAGCTACACCTTACCTCCCTGTCTGTCCTTCAGAATCATCTTAAAACCCTGGATATTTAAATAAATAAAATAATCTTTTCATGGTCACAAGTAGACTTACATTAACAACTCCCAGTTGTGACCATCCTGCAACCATGCCTCTGTAATGGCCATTAAATCATACTCAATTGCGATGATTTGTGCCGTCAACTCATTTATCTTGTTTCGAATGCTATGAGCATTATTTATATGGCTAGTCCAGTTTCTGGTCAATGCTAAACCCCAGGATGTTGATACTGGGGGATTCAGCGATGGTAATGTCATCGAATGTCAAGGGACGATGGTTGGATTTGCCTTGTAGATGGTCATTGCCTGGCACTTGTGTAGCTCGAATATTACTTGCCACCTGTCAGCCTAAGCCTGGAGATTGGTCAGGTTTTACTGCATTTGCACATAAGAACATAAGAACATAAGAACTAGGAGCAGGAGTAGGCCATCTGGCCCCTCGAGCCTGCTCCGCCATTCAATGAGATCATGGATGATCTTTTGTGGACTCAGCTCCACTTTCCGGCCCGAACACCATAACCCTTAATCCCTTTATTCTTCAGAAAACTATCTATCTTTACCTTAAAAACATGTAATGAAGGAGCCTCAACTGCTTCACTGGGCAAGGAATTCCATAGATTCACAACCCTTTGGGTGAATAAGTTCCTCCTAAACTCAGTCCTAAATCTACTTCCCCTTATTTTGAGGCTATGTCCCCTAGTTCTGCTTTCACCCGCCAGTGGAAACAACCTGCCCGCATCTATCCTATCTATTCCCTTCATAATTTTAAATGTTTCTATAAGATCCCCCCTCATCCTTCTAAATTCCAACGAGTACAGTCCCAGTCTACTCAATCTCTCCTCATAATCCAACCCCTTCAGCTCTGGGATTAACCTAGTGAATCTCCTCTGCACACCCTCCAGTGCCAGTACGTCCTTTCTCAAGTAAGGAGACCAAAACTGAACACAATACTCCAGGTGTGGCCTCACTAACACCTTATACAATTGCAACATAACCTCCCTAGTCTTAAACTCCATCCCTCTAGCAATGAAGGACAAAATTCCATTTGCCTTCTTAATCACCTGTTGCACCTGTAAACCAACCTTCTGTGACTCATGCACTAGCACACCCAAGTCTCTCTGCACAGCGGCATGCTTTAATATTTTATCGTTTAAATAATAATCCCGTTTGCTGTTATTCCTACCAAAATGGATAACCTCACATTTGTCAACATTGTATTCCATCTGCCAGACCCTAGCCCATTCACTTAACCTATCCAAATCCCTCTGCAGACTTCCAGTATCCTCTGCACTTTTCGCTTTACCACTCATCTTAGTGTCATCTGCAAACTTGGACACATTGCCCTTGGTCCCCAACTCCAAATCATCTATGTAAATTGTGAACAATTTTGGGCCCAACACGGATCCCTGAGGGACACCACTAGCTACTGATTGCCAACCAGAGAAACACCCATTAATCCCCACTCTTTGCTTTCTATTAATTAACCAATCCTCTATCCATGCTACTACTTTACCCTTAATGCCATGCATCTTTATCTTATGCAGCAACCTTTTGTGTGGCACCTTGTCAAAGGCTTTCTGGAAATCCAGATATACCACATCCATTGGCTCCCCGTTATCTACTGCACTGGTAATGTCCTCAAAAAATTCCACTAAATTAGTTAGGCATGACCTGCCCTTTATGAACCCATGCTGCGTCTGCCCAATGGGACAATTTCTATCCAGATGCCTCGCTATTTCTTCCTTGATGATAGATTCCAGCATCTTCCCTACTACCGAAGTTAAGCTCACTGGCCTATAATTACCCGCTTTCTGCCTACCTCCTTTTTTAAACAGTGGTGTCACGTTTGCTAATTTCCAATCCACCGGGACCACCCCAGAGTCTAGTGAATTTCGGTAATCCAGATATACCACATCCATTGGCTCCCCGTTATCTACATGTGGGAAAATCTGAGGTTGTCCAATTTAGGGGGAAGTCTAGAAAATCAGACTATTACTTAAATGGAGAGAGATCGCAGAATGCTGTGGAACAGAAGGATCTGTGCCTCCTTGTACGTGAGTCACGATGTTCTCATGCACCAAGTAATTAGGACGGTAAAGGAACATTGACTTTGATTGCAAAAGGATGAAGTATAAAGTCAGGATGTCTTGCTAAAACTATACAGGGCATTGGTGAGACCATACCAAGTGTCCCCATGTACAGTTTTGGTCTCCTCTTTAAGGAGACGCAGACTTGCATTTGAGACTGAGAATGTGAAGCAAGGGTTAATAGCTAGAACGAGCCAGAATGAATGAGATACATTAGTGGAAAATCACCAGTGGAGGAGTTTGTTATTGAAGCTATTAAGGGAGGATGAACTTGTTGAGATAAGGGAGTTGATATCTGAATTTGTGAGCCGACTCATGAATGACTGTAAGCCGAATAGCCTTGAGAAACAAGGCAGATGGCCGGATGACGGAATAGGAAATGTGAGAGCCGCTTGTAATTAAGGCTAACACCTGCTGATTAAGATGGGCAGCACGGTAGCATTGTGGATAGCACAATCGCTTCACAGTTCCAGGGTCCCAGGTTCGATTCCGGCTTGGGTCACTGTCTGTGCGGAGTCTGCACATCCTCCCCGTGTGTGCGTGGGTTTCCTCCGGGTGCTCCGGTTTCCTCCCGCAGTCCAAAGATGTGCAGGTTAGGTGGATTGGCCATGATAAATTGCCCTTAAGAGTCCAAAATTGCCCTTACTGTTGGGTGGGGTTACTGGATTATGGGGATAGGGTGGAGTTGTTGACCTTGGGTAGGGTGCTCTTTCCAAGAGCCGGTGCAGACTCGATGGGCTGAATGGCCTCCTTCTGCACTGTAAATTCTATGATGAAATCTATGATGAAGATATACTCATGTGCCAATAGATAACCTCAAAGTCTGTGAAATCATGTATTAGATCTCTGGCAAAAACAAGCTTATGTTTTGTAATAGGGTGAGCTCATGTGAATGTAAGGGACCCCCCCCCCCCCCCCCCCCCCCCCCTCACACCACCACCCTAATGTTATCTATAAAAGAAGGATGTTTTGAGCAATATTTTGGCACTCTCAGAGATGGTTCTTTAGAATACCTAGCGGGCTGCTCCGATCGCAATAAAGAATATTCTGAAGTACGGACGTGTTCGAGACTTTCTTCCGGACTGAGAGACAAGTGAATTAAAGGCACATCCACAAGACACTTCAGAGAAGGTTCACGAGGCTGTTCCTGGGATGAGGCTGGGCCAAAAAATGTGAGGTGATCTTTTGAATCATGTAAGGTCCGGGGAGGTGATGGGAGGGGAGGCGGGTGCTTGACAGGGTAGATGCTGGGAGGATACGTCCCCTCATGGGGGAATCTAGAACTAAGAGGCACAGTTTCATAATAAGTGGGTCTTCCAATTAAGGCAAATGAGGAATTTCTTCTGAGTTTTTGGAATTCTCTTCCCCATGGGGCAGTAGAGGCTACATCTACTACATCATTGAATATATTCAAGGCTGGGTTGGATAGATTTTTGATCGACAAGGGAGGAAAGGGTAAGAGGGGATAGCAATAATGTAAAGTGACAATCACATCAGCAATGACCTCAGCGAATGGGACTGGATTGATGGACTGAGGAGGCAGGGGAGCAGTTGTGTAGTCAGATACTGAAAAGATGTGAAAAAGCAGGGTAATTGTGAAGGGCAACTTTAACTTCCCCCATATTGACTAGGAATCCCTTACAGCCAGCGGCTCGGATGGAGAGCAATTCATTAGATGTGTCCAGGAGGGTGTTTTGATCCAGTATGTTGACAATCCAACCAGGGAGGGGGCCAGACTAGACTTGGTATTGCCGAATGAGCCAGGCCAGGTGATTGATGTTTCAGTGGGGAGCATTTTGAGCTTAGTGACCATAATTCTAAGATTTCGGGTAGTCATGGATAAGGACAATAGTAGCCCGCGTGCGATGGCCAATTAGATCCAAATTCGACAGGAACTGGGGAGTGTGGATTTGGAGCGGCTATTTGAGGGCAAATCCATGTCAGGCATGTGGGTGGCTTTCAAAGGCCAATTGACTGAAGTGCAGGACAAGCATGATCCTGCAAAAATGAAGGATAGAAATGGCAGGATTCAGGAACCATGGATGACAAGGGAAACTGTAAGCTTAGTCAAAGGGCTAAAGGAAGCACACGATAGGTCCAGGCATCTAAAAACTGACAAAGCTCTTGAGGAGTACAGTGAAAGTAAGGAGGAACTTAAACGTGGGATTAGGAGGGCTAAAAGGGGCTATAAAATGTCTTTAGCAAACATGGTCAAGGAGAATCCCAAGGCTTTTTATGCATATATTAGGAACAAGAGGATAGCAAGAGAAAGAGTAGGCCCACTCAAGGACAATGGAGGGAAGTTATGCGTGGTTCACAGGACGTGGGTGAAATCCTTAATGAGAACTTTGTATTGGTATTCACCAGGGAGAAGGATATGACAGATGTTGAGGTCAGGGATAGGTGTGTGAACGCTCTTGAGAATGTCAATATATCAAAAGAAGAAGTGTTGAGTATCTAAATTGCATTAAGGTAGACAAGTCCCCGGTGCTGGATGGGATCTATCCCAGGTTACTGCGGGAGGCAAGGGGAGAGATAGCTGGGGCCTTAATAGATATCTTCACATCATCTTCAACCACAGGCGAGGGTTCCAGAGGAGAATAAATAATGTTATTCCCTTGTTTAAGAATGGAAGAATATAATCCAGCAAATTATAGGCCGGTAAGGGAAAGGATTTTGGAAAAGATACGGAGGGATAGGATAAATGCATATTTGGCAAAAAATGGACTAGTTAGTGACAGGCAGCATGGTTTGGGGAAGGTCATGTCTCACCAACTTCATTGAGTTTTTTGAAGAGATGACAAAGAAAATTGATGAAAATTGCAGTGGATGTAATTTATATAGACTTTAGTAAGGCATTTGACAAGGTCCCACATGGCAGACTGGTACAAAAACTAAAATCACATGGGATTCGGGGTTGGCTGGCTAGATGGATACAAAACTGGCTTGGTTATAGAAGACAGAGTAATGGTGAAGGGTGTTTTTCAGATTGGAGATCTGTAGCTAGTGGTGGTTCTGCAGGGATCAGTGCTGGGACCTCTCATGTTTGTAGTGCATATAAATGATCTGGAGGAAAACGTGGGTGGTCTGGTTAGTAAGATTGGTGGAGTTCCTGATAGTGCCGAGGATTGTCAGAGGATACAACAGGAGATAGATAGATTGAAGACTTGGGCACAGAAATGGCAGGTGGAGTTTAATCCGGACAAACGCGGGGTCATGCATTTTGGAGGATCAAATCTAGGTATGAATTATACTGTAAATGGCAGAACCCTTAGCAACATGCATTCTATGCTCGGTTTGAGCAGGTAACCAACAATCCACTGTCGAGTGCCCCAGCAGCCCATAATTCACCCATATCCACCATCACAGCTTCTGATGTCAGATCGGCCTTCCTGAAAGTGAACCCACGGAAGGCGACGGGCCCGGACGGGATCCCTGGTCGTGCACTCAGAGCCTGCGCATACCAGCTGGCAGAGGTATTCACAGACATCTTTAACCTATCCCTACTCCACTCAGAGGTCCCCACCTGCTTCAAGAAGACCACCATCATACCGGTACCAAAGAAGAACCAGGCAACGTGCCTCAATGACTACCGCCCGGTGGCCCTGACGTCAGTTATAATGAAGTGCTTCGAGAGGCTGATCATGAAGTGCATCATCTCTATACTCCCGGAACGCCTTGACCCACTTCAATTCGCATACCGTCGCAATCGGTCCACATCAGACGCCATTTCCCTGGCCCTACACTCATCCCTAGAGCATCTCGAAAACAAGGACTCCTACATCAGACTCCTATTTATTGACTACAGCTCCGCCTTCAACACCATAATCCCAGCCAAGCTCATATCAAAGCTCCAAAACCTAGGGTGTAACTCTCCACTCTGCAACTGGATCCTCGATTTCTTTTTTTAAATAATTTTTATTGGAATTTTTTACAGAAAATATAAAATATAACAACAATGAAATGCAACAAAATAACCCATAACAACTATAACATCCCCCAGACCGTATCAACGCATGTATCACATCCCCCCCACCCCCCCAACCACAACAAGAGAACTTAAAAATAAATTTAAATTAAATAAACAAACATAGTCTTCGTTCCCCCCCTCCCCTTCGTCCCCCCTTCCCCTTCCCCCCTCTCGTTGCTGCTGCTACTGTCCCAGTACCCTATCGTTGAGCCAGAAAGTCGAGGAAAGGTTGCCACCGCCTAAAGAACCCTTGTACCGACCCTCTCAGGGCGAATTTGACCTTCTCTCGCTTAATAAAACCCGCCATGTCATTGATCCAGGTCTCCACGCTTGGGGGCCTCGCATCCTTCCATTGTAGCAAAATCCTTCGCCGGGCTACTAGGGACGCAAAGGCCAGCACACCGGCCTCTTTCGCCTCCTGCAGTCCCGGCTCCACCCCAACCCCAAAAATCGCGAGTCCCCATCCTGGCTTGACCCTGGATCCCACCACCCTTGATACCGTCCTCGCCACCCCCTTCCAGAACTCCTCCAGTGCCGGGCATGCCCAGAACATATGGGCATGGTTCGCTGGACTCCCCGAACACCTGACACACCTGTCTTCACCCCCAAAGAACCTACTCATCCTCGCCCCAGACATGTGGGCCCGGTGCAGCACCTTGAATTGGATGAGGCTAAGCCGCGCACACAAGGAGGAAGAATTAACCCTCTCCAGGGCATCAGCCCATGTCCCGTCTTCGATCTGTTCCCCCAGTTTCCCCTCCCACTTAGTTTTCAGCTCCTCTACTGACGCCTCCTCCACCTCCTGCATAAACTTGTAGATATCAGATATCTTCCTCTCTCCGACCCAGACCCCCGAGAGCACCCTGTCACTCACCCCCCTCGCGGGAAGCGAAGTGAATCCCTCCACCTGCCGTCTAGCAAATGCCTTTACCTGCAGATACCTGAACATGTTTCCCGGGGGGAGCCCACATTTCTCCTCCAACTCCCCCAGGCTCGCAAACCTCCCATTGATGAACAGGTCCCTCAGCTGTCTGATGCCCGCTCTGTGCCAACCCTGAAATCCCCCATCAATGTTCCCCGGGACGAACCTATGGTTCCCCCTTAACGGAGCCTCCATCGAGCCCCCCACTTCTCCCCTATGTCGCCTCCACTGCCTCCAAATCTTGAGGGTAGCCGCCACCACCGGACTCGCGGTATACCTCGTAGGAGGGAGCGGCCACGGCGCCGTTACTAGGGCCCCCAGGCTTGTATCTCCACAGGACGCCCTCTCCATCCGTTTCCATGCTGCCCCCTCCCCCTCCATCACCCACTTGCGCACCATCGACACATTGGCCGCCCAGTAGTACCCCCGAGAGATTGGGTAATGCCAGCCCCCCCCCCCCCCCCATCTCTACCCCGCTCCAAGAAGACCCTCTTCACCATCGGGGTCCTATGCGCCCAAACAAAGCTCATGATGCTGCTGGTCACCCTTCTAAAAAAGGCCCTAGGGATAAAGATGGGCAAACATTGGAAGAGGAACAAGAACCTCGGGAGAACCGTCATTTTGACGGACTGCACTCTACCCGCCAACGATAGCGGCACCATGTCCCACCTTTTAAATTCCTCCTCCATCTGCTCCACCAGCCTGATAAAATTAAGCTTATGGAGAGCCCCCCAACTCCTGCCCATCTGCACCCCCAAGTATCTGAAACTCTTCACTGCCCTCTTAAACGGGAGCCTCCCAATTCCCTCCTCCTCCCGGGTGTACTACAAATACCTCGCTCTTGCCTAAATTTAACTTATAGCCCGAGAAGCCCCCAAATTCCGCTAACAGCTCCATCACCCCCGGCATTCCCCCTTCTGGGTCCGCCACATACAACAGCAGGTCGTCAGCATACAGCGATACACGATGTTCCTCCCCACCCCGCACCAGACCCCTCCATCTCCCTGACTCCCTCAACGCCATAGCCAAAGGTTCAATCGCCAGTGCAAAGAGCAGGGGGGACAGGGGGCACCCCTGCCTGGTCCCACGGTAGAGCCTAAAGTACTCTGATCGCCTTCCATTTGTAACTACACTCGCCATCGGAGCCGCGTAGAGCAGCCTCACCCATTTGATGAATCCCTCCCCAAATCCTAAACGCTCCAGCACCTCCCACAGGTACCCGCACTCAACTCTATCAAACGCTTTCTCTGTGTCCAGCGCCACCACTATCTCTGCCTCCCCCTCCACTGCCGGCATCATGATAACATTTAGCAGTCTCCGCACATTTGTGTTGAGCTGCCGTCCCTTGACAAATCCTGTCTGATCTTCGTGTATCACCCCTGGCATACAATCCTCTATCCTGGTGGCCAGGATCTTCGCCAGCAACTTGGCGTCAACATTGAGGAGCGAGATAGGCCTGTATGATCCACACTGCAAGGGGTCCTTATCCCGCTTTAGGATCAGAGAGATCAGTGCCCGCGACATGGTCGGGGGCAAAGCCCCCCCCCCCCTCCCATGCCTCATTGAAGGCTCGCACCAACAGGGGGCCCACCAGATCCGCATACTTTTTATAAAATTCCACCGGGAACCCGTCCGGCCCCGGGGCCTTACCTGACTGCATTTGTCCAATCCCCGACTAGCTCCTCCAACTCTATCGGCGCCCCCAGCCCCTCTACCAGCTCCTCTTGAACCCTTGGGAAACATAGCCTGTTCATGAAGCTCTCCATCCCCCCTCTCCCCATCGGAGGTTCCGACCGGTTCAGTTCCTCGTAGAAGGCCCTAAAGACCCCATTTACTTCTGTCCCCTTCTGCACTACATTCCCACCCCCATCCGTCACTCCACCAATTTCCCTAGCCGTATCTCGCCTACGGAGCTGATGCGCCAACATCCTGCTCGCCTTCTCCCCATACTCATATACCGCACCCTGCGCCCTCCTCCACTGTGTCTCCGCCTTTCTGGTGGTCAAGTCAAATTTGGCCTGCAAACTGCACCGTTCTCCCAGCAACCCCTCCTCCGGTGCCTCCGCGTATCTCCTGTCCACATCCAGGAGCTCCCCCACCAGTTTCGCCCTCTCCTTCCTCTCCCTCCTTTCCCTATGGGCCCGGATGGAGATCAGCTCCCCCCGGATCACTGCTTTCAAAGCCTCCCAGACCATCCCCACCCGGACGTCCCCCGTGTCATTGGTATCAAGATACCCCTCAATACTTCCCCAGACCCTCCTACACACCTCCTCATCAGCCAGCATCCCCACATCCAGGTGCCAGAGCGGGCGCTGGTCCCGCGCCTCCCCCATCTCCAGATCAACCCAGTGCGGAGCATGGTCTGAAATCGCTATGGCCGAATACTCGGCATCCTGCACCTTCGGGATCAATCCCCTGCTCAGGACGAAAAAATCTATCAGGAATAAACCCTATGGACATGGGAGAAAAAGGAATACTCCCGCGCTCTCGGTCTCCCAAACCTCCAGGGATCCACCCCTCCCATCTGGTCCATGAATCCCCTCAGTACTTTGGCCACCGCCGGTCTCCTACCCGTCCTTGAACTGGACCGGTCCAGTGGGGGATCCAGCACTGTGTTAAAGTCTCCCCCCATGATCAGGCCCCCTGCCTCCAGGTCCGGAATGCGGCCCAACAAGCGCCTCATGAAGCCAGCATCATCCCAATTCGGGGCATATACATTAACCAGCACCACCTTCTCTCCTTGCAGCCTACCCTTCACCATAATATATCTGCCCTCCTTGTCCGACACCACCTCAGCCGCCTCGAACGCCACCCTCTTCCCCACCAGAATCGCCACCCCCCCGGTTCTTCGCATCCGATCCAGAGTGAAAAACCTGCCCCACCCACCCCTTCCTCAGACGAACCTGGTCCGCCACATTTAAGTGGGTCTCCTGGATCATAGCCACGTCCGCCTTCAGCCCCTTCAGATGAGAAAATACCCTGGTTCTCTTAACTGGCCCATTCAGCCCCCTCACGTTCCAGGTAATCAGCCGGATCAGAGGGCAACCCGCCCCCCTCCCCCGCCTGCTAGCCGTAGCTTGTCGACTGCTCGCCCCAGGCCAGCTCGCCCCGCCCAACCCGTTCCCCATGGCGATAACGCCTCTCCTCTACCCCCCCGGTCCACACCAGTTCCTTCCTGGCCATTCCAGCAGCAACCCGGTATCCCCCCCCCCCGCCCCCCTCCCCAAGGCTAGGACCCCACCTAGCCACGACGCACCCTCCATGGTACTTCCGTGAGTCAGCTGACTTCTGCTGACCCCGGCAGCTCCCACCAAAACCCATCCCCCTCTTGCCACACCTCCTTGGCACCGCTTCAGCGTGGGAAAGAAAACCTGTAGAGGACACGCCCCCACCGCCAGCTCCGCCCCCCCGTCCCACGGCGTGGGAAACCAGAGGAAAGCTCGCGCTTTCACACTGCCACACCCCACCCTTCTGACGCAGCTCCCCAAAATCCAGTTTCACACCCCAACCCCCAGCCCCGTACAGAAGAGAACATATAAAATACAAACCCCCAACATTCCCCACACACCCGACACCCAACAGACAGACCCACAGAGCAAAAAGAAAACCAGCATAAAAAACACACATGTCAAAGTTGAAGAACAGCAACAGCGAAAACAGCAACGGCCATAGCGTGTCCCCAGACCCTAGTTCGAGTCCAGCTTCTCCGCCTGTACAAAGGTCCACGCCTCCTCCGGGGACTCGAAGTAATGGTGCCGGTCCTTGTATGTCACCCACAGGCGCGCAGGTTGCAGCATTCCAAATCTGACCTGCTTGGCATGCAGCACTGCCTTCGTCCGGTTGAACCCGGCCCGCCGCTTAGCCACCTCCGCACTCCAGTCCTGGTAGATTCTCACTACCGAATTCTCCCACTTGCTGCTCCTCTCTTTCTTGGCCCAGCGCAGCACACACTCTCGGTCACTAAATCGATGGAACCGCACCAGCACCGCCTGCGGGGGCTGATTTGCCTTAGGCCTCCTGGCCAGCACTCTGTGAGCTCCATCAAGCTCCAGGGGCAAATGGAAGGACCCCGCTCCCATCAACGAGCTCAACATCGTGGTCACATACGCCGGGAGATCCGACCCCTCCAGCCCCTCCGCCAGGCCCAGGATCCTCAAATTCTTTCGCCTCGTGCAAACGTCCAGCTCCTCCAAGCGGTCTTGCCACTTTTTGTGAAGTGTCTCGTGCAACTCCACTTTCCCCACGAGGACCACGGCCTCGTCCTCCCTCTCAGCAGCCTGCTGCTACAACTCCCGAATGGACGCCTCCTGGCCGCCTGGGTCCGGAGATGTGCGGGGTAAGTTTTTCACACAGAGAGTGGTGGTACCTGGAACACACTGCCAGAGGATGTGGTCATGATGTGGAGATGCCGGCATTGGACTGGGGTGAGCACAGTAAGAAGTCTTACAACACCAGGTTAAAGTCCAACAGGTTTGTTTCAAACACGAGCTTTCGGAGCGCAGCTCCTTCTTCAGGTGACTGGAGAGGATGTGGTGGAAGCAGCACATTAGAAACATTTAAGAAGCATCTAGATGGGTCCATGAATAGGGAGGAAATAGAGGGATACGGACAGAGTAAGGGCAGTAGGTTTAGTTTTTAGTTAGGGCATCATGATCGGTACAGGCTTGGAGGGCCGAAGGGCCTGTTCCTGTGCTGTACTCTTCTTTGACTGGAACAGGAGGAGGTGAATGTTGCAGCGTGTTACAGTTGAAAATGTTTTTATCATCTCCACTGATGATAGTGGCGTGGTGTTAATATCACTTGAGTAGTAATCCAATGGCCCAATCCTGGTGGACGTGGGTTTGAATTCAATTCAATTAATCAATGTGCAATTCAAACCTCGTCTCTGGAATGGTGACCATGAAGCAATTTTCGATTGTCGTAAAAACCCATCTGTTCCACTAAAGTTTCTTGTAAATCTGACTGCCTTACCTGGTCTGGTCAACCTGTGACTTCAGACCAATCTGGTTCACTCTGAAATGGCCGAGCAAGACACACACTTCAAGGGCAATAAACGCTGGCCCAGCAACAGGTATTGATAAATATATATCAATATATATTTACACTCTGCATTAGACCCGAGTCCCTGGGGTTCCGTCCCAGTATTGCCCCTTCCCAAACCCCACAGGTACCTCTCACAGCACGTCCCCTCTCCCCCCCCAGCCACCACGTCCCCTCCCCCCCCCCCCAGCCACCATGTCCCCTCTCCCCCCCCCAAGCCACCACGTCCCCTCCCCCCCCAGCCACCACGTCCCCTCCCCCCCCAGCCACCACGTCCCCTCCCCCCCCCAGCCACCATGTCCCCTCTCCCCCCCCAGCCACCACGTCCCCTCCCCCCCCCCAGCCCACCACGTCCCCTCCCCCCCAGCC
>NC_052155.1:2076281-2116035 GCF_902713615.1 Scyliorhinus canicula | reverse complement strand
CCCCCCCCCCCCCCCCCCCCCCAATATCACCCACGGCCCTTCCCCAGAGCCTCTTTGCCCACAACAGGCTCTCCCCTCTCGGCCGCGGGCTGGGCCCGGACCCCGGCCTCACTCACATTGTCCGGGGGGGCCCCGCTGGGCCTGAAGCCGCGGCTCCGCCTGTTCCTGCGGCCGGCACCGCTCACCCTCCTCCGGGACCGCGCGCTCCCGACAGGCATCAACGTGCGCGTGCACGGGGACTGCGCGCGCCTCTGCAACGTCAACACGCAAGGTCATAGGGTCAGTACTGAGGGAGTGCCGCACTGTCATAGGGTCAGTACTGAGGGAATGCCGCACTGTCATAGGGTCAGTACTGAGGGAATGCCGCACTGTCATAGGGTCAGTACTGAGGGAGTGCCGCACTGTCAGAGGGTCAGTACTGAGGGAGTGCTGCACTGTCAGAGGGTCAGTACTGAGGGAGTGCCGCACTGTCAGAGCGTCAGTACTGAGGGAGTGCCGCACTGTCAGAGGGTCAGTACTGAGGGAGTGCTGCACTGTCAGAGGGTCAGTACTGAGGGAGTGCTGCACTGTCAGAGGGTCAGTACTGAGGGAGTGCTGCACTGTCAGAGGGTCAGTACTGAGAGAGTGCTGCACTGTCAGAGGGTCAGTACTGAGGGAATGCTGCACTGTCAGAGGGTCAGTACTGAGGGAGTGCTGCACTGTCAGAGGGTCAGTACTGAGGGAGTGTCGCACTGTCAGAGGGTCAGTGCTGAGGGAGTGCTGCACTGTCAGAGGGTCAGTACTGAGGGAGTGCTGCTCGTCAGAGGGTCAGTACTGAGGGAGTGCTGCACTGTCAGAGGGTCAGTACTGAGGGAGCGCTGCACTGTGCGAGGGTCAATACTGAGGGAGTGCTGCTCGTCAGAGGGTCAGTACTGAGGGAGTGCCGCACTGTCAGAGGGTCAGTACTGAGGGAGTGCCGCACTGTCAGAGGGTCAGTACTGAGGGAGTGCCGCACTGTCAGAGGGTCAGTACTGAGGGAGTGCTGCACTGTCAGAGGGTCAGTACTGAGGGAGTGCCGCACTGTCAGAGGGTCAGTACTGAGGGAGTGCCGCACTGTCAGAGGGTCAGTACTGAGGGAGTGCTGCACTGTCAGAGGGTCAGTACTGAGGGAGTGCTGCACTGTCAGAGGGTCAGTACTGAGGGAGTGCCGCACTGTCATAGGGTCAGTACTGAGGGAGTGCCGCACTGTCAGAGGGTCAGTACTGAGGGAGTGCCGCACTGTCAGAGGGTCAGTACTGAGGGAGTGCCGCACTGTCAGAGGGTCAGTACTGAGGGAGTGCCGCACTGTCAGAGGGTCAGTACTGAGGGAGCGCTGCACTGTCAGAGGGTCAGTACTGAGGGAGTGCCGCACTGTCAGAGGGTCAGTACTGAGGGAGTGGCTGCACTGTGCGAGGGTCAATACTGAGGGAGTGCTGCTCGTCAGAGGGTCAGTACTGAGGGAGTGTGGGCAGCAGGGTGGCCTAGTGGTTAGCACAACCGCCTCACGGCGCTGAGGTCCCAGGTTCGATCCCGGCCCTGGGTCACTCTCCGTGTGGAGTTTGCACATTCTCCCCGTGTCTGCGTGGGTTTCACCCCCACAACCCAAAAATGTACAGAGTAGGTGGATTGGCCACGTTAAATTGCCCCTTAATAGAAAAAAATAATTGGGTAATCTAAATTTATTTTAAAAAAGTACTGAGGGAGTGCCGCACTGTCAGAGGCTCAGTACTGAGGGAGTGCTGCACTGTCAGAGGGTCAGTACTGAGGGAGTGCTGCACTGTCAGAGGGTCAGTACTGAGGGAGTGCTGCACTGTCAGAGGGTCAGTACTGAGGGAGTGCCGCACTGTCAGAGGGTCAGTACTAAGGGAGTGCCGCACTGTCAGAGGGTCAGTACTGAGGGAGTGCTGCACTGTCAGAGGCTCCGTACTGAGGGTGTGCCGCACTGTCAGAGGGTCAGTACTGAGGGAGTGCCGCACTGTCAGAGGGTCAGTACTGAGGAAGGGCCGCACTGTCAGTGGGTCAGTACTGAGGGAGTGCTGCACTGTCAGTGGGTCAGTACTGAGGGAGTGCTGCACTGTCAGTGGGTCAGTACTGAGGGAGTGCTGTACTGTCAGTGGGTCAGTACTGAGGGAGTGCTGCACTGTCAGAGGGTCAGTACTGAGGGAGTGCTGCACTGTCAGACGTTCAGTACTGAGGGAGTGCCGCACTGCCAGAGGGTCAGTACTGAGGAAGTGCTGCACTGTCAGAGGGTCAGTACTGAGGGAGTGCCGCACTGTCAGAGGGTCAGTACTTAGGGAGTGACGCACTGTCAGAGGGTCAGTGCTGAGGGAGTTCGGCACTGTCAGAGGGTCAGTACTGAGGGAGTGCCGCACTGTCAGAGGGTCAGTACTGAGGGAGTGCTGCACTATCAGAGGGTCAGTACTGAGGGAGTGCCGCACTATCAGAGGGTCAGTACTGAGGGAGTGCTACACTGTCAAAGGGTCAGTACTGCTCGTGCACTCAGATCATGCGTGGACCAAATGGCGGGTGTGTTCGATGACATCCACAATCTCTCCTTACTCCGTTCAGAGGTTCCCACCTTCTTCCAGATGATCATCATCATGCTGGAGCCAGGAAGAAGCAGGCAATGTGCCTTCATTACACCTGTCCCGATGCCTTGACATCTTTCATTATGAAGTTTGGTGGCAGTTTGAGTCACATCAACTCCATACTTCCAGATTGCCTTGATAGAACAAAAAAAACAAAGAAAAGTACAGCACAGGAACAGACCCTTCGACCCTCCAAGCCTGTGCCGATCATGATGTCCGAACTAAAAACTAAACCTTCTGCCCTTACTCTGTCCGTATCCCTCTATTTCCTCCCTATTCACGGATCATCCCGATGTCTCTGAAATGTCACTATCGTCCCTGCTTCCACCACATCCTCTGGCAGTGTGTTCCAGGCACCACCACTCTCTGTGTGAAAAACGTACCCCGCACATCTCCCTTAAACATTCCCCCTCTCACCTTGAACCTGTTCCGCCTTGTAATTGACACTTCCACCCTGGGAAAAAGCCTCTGACTATCCACGCTGTCTATGCTTCTCAGAATTTTGGAGATCTCTCCTCAGCCTTTCCAGTGAGAACAATCCTAGTTTATTCAACCTCTCCTCATAGCCAACACCCTCGAAACCAGGCAACATCCTGGAGATTGGATGTAGGACTGCCAGCAGATGAGGGTGTGTGCGGGCGGGTGAGGGAGGCCATGCAGAATTATTTGGAGATAAATGATACGGAGGAAGTTTCGGCAGCAACGGTAGAGGAAGCTCTCAAGGCAGTAGTTAGTGGGGAGCTAATTTTGAGACGGGCTCATCGGGAGAAGGTGGAGGGGCTAGAGATGGATAGGCTGGTTAGGGAGATACTCCAGGTGGACAGAAGGTATTCTGCAGCCCCGGAGGCGGGGCTGTTGAATGAGCAGCAGAAGCTGCAGATGGAGTTTGGTCTGATATAGGGAAGGCAGTGGGGCAGGTGAGAAGGGCGGTGTATGAATACGTGGAGAAGGCCAGTAGGATGTTAGCACACCAGCTGAGGAAACGGGAGGCGGCCAGGGAGATAGAGTGAAGGATAGAGGGGGGGACACGGTCTTGGGCCCAGCAGGGGGTGAATGGGGTGTTCAAAGAATTTTACAGGTGGCTGGAAGTCGGAGCCCCCGGCTGGGATAGAGAGGATGAGGCAATTCTTGGAGGGTTTAGAGTTTCCGAAGGTGCGAGAAGGGTTGGTGGAGGGGCTCGGAGCCGCGATTGGGATTGTGGAAGTACTGGAAGGATTGGAAGCCATGCAGTCAGGCAAGGCCCTGGGACCGGACGGATACCAGTGGAATTCTATAAGAAGTTTTCTGGCGTGCTGGCCTGTTGGTGGTGAGGGCATTTAACGAGGCTCAGGAGCGAGGTGTTCTACCCCCCCCAACAATGGCACAGGCGTCGATCTCATTGATCCTGAAGCAGGAGAAGGACCCAGAACAATGTGAGTCATACAGACCAATCTCCCTACTAAATGTAGACACCAAACTGCTGGCCAAGGTTTCGGCCTCGAGAATAGAGGATTATGTTCCAGGGGTGATAGGGGAGGACCAGACGGGATTTGTCAAGGGAAGGCTGTTAACGGCCAATGTTAGAAGGCTCCTGAATATCATCATGTTGCCCTCCGAGGGTAGGGAGGTGGAGGTGATGGATGCAGAAAAGGCCTTCGACCGGGAGGAGTGGAAGTATTTGTGGGAGATCCTGGGGCAATTTTGGTTTGGGCAGGGTTTGACGATAGCGCTGAGAGCGTCAAGGGACTGGAAGGGGCTAGTCCGGGGTGGGGGGTGGAACACAGGGTCTCGTTGTATGCGGACAACCTACTCCTGTATATTTCTGACCCGTTAGGGGGGGTGGGAGAGATTGTGTGGATCTTAGGGGAATTTGGTCATTTCTCGGGGTATAAATTGAACATGGGTAAGAGCGAGGTTTTTGTGATCCAGGCGAGGAGGCAGGAGAGGAGATGGGGGAGTTTACAGTGCTGGGAGGGAGTTTGCCAAACTTAGGCATTCAGGTGGCTCGGGGATGGGAGCAGCTACAGAAATTAAATCTGGCCTGGTTAGTTGAGCAAATGAAGGAGGACTTTCGGAGGTGAAACATGCTCCCGTGTCACTGGCGGGGAGGGTACAGACCGTCAAGATGACGGTTCTCCCAAGATTTGTGTTGGTTTTCCAGTGTCCCCCTAGTTGTGCCAATTAAGCGGGTTAATGCGGTGATCTCTGGGTTTGTATGGGTAGGTAAAACATCGGCAGTAAGGTAAGTGCTGCTGGAGCGGAGACGCGCGGGGGTCGGGGGGGGGGGGGGGGGGGGGGGCTGGGCGGCAAATATCGCTATGATCAGGAAACGGGTAGTGGGGGAGGGGTCGGTGTGGGAGCGGGTGGAGCCGATGTCTTGAAGGGGCATAAGTTTAGGAGCACTGGTAATGGCACCTCTGCCATTCTAGCCAGCTACCGGTACGCCTGGTGGTGGTTGCGGCCCTGAGGATGTGGGGACAGTGGCAGAAGTATATGGGAGTGGAGGGAGCGTCGGTGTTGGCTCCAATTGGTGGCAATCACCAGTTTGTGCCAGGGAGGTTAGATGGGGGAGGGTATCGGAGGTGGCAAAGAGCAGGGATTGAGAGGCTGGGAGCTTTCATTGTTTGGAGGATCTGAAGGAAGAGTTTGAATTGCCGCGTGGGAATGGGGTTCGTTATCTGCAGATGATTTGTGGGCAGCACGGTAGCATGGTGGTTAGCATAAATGCTTCACAGCTCCAGGGTCCCAGGTTCAATTCCCGGCTGGGTCACTGTCTGTGTGGAGTCTGCACGTCCTCCCCGTGTGTGCGTGGGTTTCCTCCGGGTGCTCCGGTTTCCTCCCACAGTCCAAAGATGTGCGGGTTAGGTGGATTGGCCATGATAAATTGCCCGTAGTGTCCCAAAAAAGTAAGGTTGGGGGGGGGTTGTTGGGTTACGGGTATAGGGTGGATACGTGGGTTGAGTAGGGTGATCATTGCTCGGCACAACATCGGTACAGTACATGTGCTGTACTGTTCTATGTTCTATGAGAGAGGTTATATGAAGGCAGGTTTTGACCTTTCCGTTTACAGGGTATACAGGACAGGGCAGTGTCAAAAACAGGAGTTGGGGAAGAGAAGGTCTCGGAAATTTATAAAGAGCTGATGGAGTGGGAGGGAACCCAGATCGGGGAGGGAAAGCAAAGTGGGAAGATGAGATGGGAAAAGAGTTAGAGGCAGGTCTGTGGGAGGATGCTCTGAATAAAGTCAACACTTCCTCACCATGTGCCAGGATCAGCCTGATACAATTCAAAGTGGTTCACCGGGAACACGTGACGGTGGCCTGGATGAGCAGGTTTTTTGAGAGAGGACAGGGGGGTCCTGCAGACCATGTCCATATGTTGTGAGGATTCTGGCAGGGATGTGCCGATGTCATGTCCACGGTGTTAAAAACGAGGGTGGCACCGAGCCCAGAGGTGGAGATTTCTGGAGTGTCGGAAGACCCGGGAGTCCAGGGGGCGAGAGAGGCTGACATTTTGGCCGTTGTCTCTTTGGTAGCCGGGAGACCTGGAGGGACTCGGAGTCCCCGGAATCGGGGGTATGGGTTAGCGACATGGCTGGGTTTCTCAGGCTTGAGAAAACTAAGTTCGCCCTGAGAGGATTAATGTTAGGGTTCGTCTCGAGGTGGCAGCCGTTTATCCACTTCTTTGGGGTAAAATAAAAATGGTTAGCAGATACGATAGGAGGGGGGTGGGGTTAGGAAACAGGGTGGGGTATGGGAGTTAGTTTAGTTTAGTTCAGGCGGGATCAGCGAGAGGAGATGAAGGGGCCGGGGAAATGTGTGTAAAAACAATGTTGGGAACTTCCGGTTGCGGCTATGCGGAGCTAAGCCGCACGTTCGACAGCTCCCGCTAGGAACGGACTTTTGGGCTCTTTTTAGGGCCCCCAGCGGTACTTGATCGACGGTTCCCGACGTGGGAAGGTGTCTGCAGCGGATCCCCAGTGGTCTATGGTCTTGACCAGCAGCGGGGCCAGCAGAATAGCGGTGGCAACGCCTAGGAAGAAGCGGTGGAAGAGAATCAAGATGGCGGCCGGCGGAGGCCTCGAGGAATGGAGGCAGTTGGCGCGGGAGCAGCAGGAGACTCTCCAGCGCTGCTTTCGGGAGCTCAAAGTGGAGCTGCTGGACTCGCTGAAGGCTACTACTGACAAGCTGCTGGCGACGCAGACAGCCCAGGGGGGTGGCAATCCGGGAGCTCCGACAACAAGCCTCCGAAAGGGAGGATGAGGCCGCGGCCCTCGCGGTAAAGGTGGAGATGCATGAGGCGCTCCATAAGAAGTGGCAGGAGCGGTTCAAGGAGATGGAGAACCGGTCGAGGCGGAAAAATTAAAGCTCAGTGGAGGAAGGCACAGGGAGCGGTGTACGAATATGGGGCGAAGGCGAGTAGGATGCTGGCGCATCAGCTCCGTAAGCGGGAGATTGGTGGAGTGAAGGATAGGGGAGGAAATGTGGTGCGAAGGGGGGTAGACATTAACAGGGTCTTCAGGGACTTTTCTGGGGAATTGTACCGGTCTGAACCCCCGGTGGGGGGGGGGGGGGGGGGGGGCGGCGCTTTTTGGACAAGCTGAGATTTCAGAAGGTGGAGGAGAGGCTGGGGGCGCCGATTGAGCTGGAGGAGCTGGTCACTGGGATAGGTAGCATGGGGAAGGCGCCGGGGCCGGATGGGTTTCCGGTCGAATTTTATAAAATGTACGCAGACCTGCTGGGCACCCTGCTGGTTAGGACCTTTAACGAGGCAAGGGAGGGGGGGCTTTGCCCCCGACTATGTCACGGGCGCTGATTTCCTTGATCCTTAAGCGGTACAAGGACCCCCTGCAGTGTGGATTGTATAGGCCGATCTCGCTGTTAAATGTGGATGCCAAGAATATAAAAACAGACAGCATATATAAAACAAAAAAGAGTGGCTAAGGTAAATATTGGTCCTTTAGACAATGAGAAGGGAGTTTTAATAATGGGAGATGAGGAAATGGCTGAGGAACTGAACAGGTTTTTTGGGTCGGTCTTCACAGTGGAAGACACAAATAACATGCCAGCGACTGATAGAAATGAGGCTATGGCAGGTGAGGACCTTGAGAGGATTGTTATCACTAAGGAGGTAGAGATGGGCAAGCTAATGGGGCTAAAGGTAGATAAGTCTCCTGGCCCTGATGGAATGCATCCCAGAGTGCTAAAAGAAATGGCTAGGGAAATTGCAGATGCACTAATGATGATTTACTAAAATTCACTAGACTCTGGGGTGGTCCCGGTGGATTGGAAATTAGCAAACGTGACACCACTGTTTAAAAAAGGAGGTAGGCAGAGAGCAGGAAATTATAGGCCAGTGAGCTTAACTTCGGTAGTAGGGAAGATGCTGGAATCTATCATCAAGGAAGAAATAGCGAGGCATCTGGATAGAAATTGTCCCATTGGGCAGATGCAGCATGGGTTCATAAAGGGCAGGTCGTGCCTAACTAATTTAGTGGAATTTTTTGAGGACATTAGCAGTGCAGTAGATAACGGGGAGCCGATGGATGTGGTATATCTGGATTTCCAGAAAGCCTTTGACAAGGTGCCACACAAAAGGTTGCTGCATAAGATAAAGATGCATGGCATTAAGGGTAAAGTAGTATCATGGATAGAGGATTGGTTAATTAATAGAAAGCAAAGAGTGGGGATTAATGGGTGTTTTTCTGGTTGGCAATCAGTAGCTAGTGGTGTCCCTCAGGGATCCGTGTTGGGCCCACAATTGTTCACAATTTACATAGATGATTTGGAGTTGGGGACCAAGGGCAATGTGTCCAAGTTTGCAGATGACACTAAGATGAGTGGTAAAGCGAAAAGTGCAGAGGATACTGGAAGTCTGCAGAGGGATTTGGATAGGTTAAGTGAATGGGCTAGGGTCTGGCAGATGGAATACAATGTTGACAAATGTGAGGTTATCCATTTTGGTAGGAATAACAGCAAACGGGATTATTATTTAAACGATAAAATATTAAAGCATACCGCTGTGCAGAGCAACCTGGGTGTGCTAGTGCATGAGTCACAGAAAGTTGGTTTACAGGTGCAACATGTGATTAAGAAGGCAAATGGAGTTTTGTCCTTCATTGCTAGAGGGATGGAGTTTAAGACTAGGGAGGTTATGTTGCAATTGTATAAGGTGTTAGTGAGGCCACACCTGGAGTATTGTGTTCAGTTTTGGTCTCCTTACTTGAGAAAGGACATACTGGCACTGGAGGGTGTGCAGAGGAGATTCACTAGGTTAATCCCAGAGCTGAAGGGGTTGGATTATGAGGAGAGGTTGAGTAACTGGGACTGTACTCGAATTTAGAAGGATGAGGGCGGATCTTATAGAAACATTAAAAATTATGAAGGGAATAGATAGGATAGATGCGGGCAGGTTGTTTCCACTGGCGGGTGAAAGCAGAACTAGGGGGCATAGCCTCAAAATAAGGGGAAGTACATTTAGGACTGTGTTTAGGAGGAACTTCTTCACCCAAAGGGTTGTGAATCTATGGAATTCCTTGCCCAGTGAAGCAGTTGAGGCTCTTTCATTACATGTTTTTAAGATAAAGATAGATAGTTTTTTGAAGAATAAAGGGATTAAGGGCTATGGTGTTCGGGCCGGAAAGTGGAACTGAGTCCACAAAAGATCAGCCATGATCTCATTGAATGGCGGAGCAGGCTCGAGGGGCCAGATGGCCGACTCCTGCTCCTAGTTCTTATGTTGGCGAAGATCTTGGCCACAAGGATAGAGGACTGTGTGCCGGGAGTCATACTTTATCTTAGTTACAAAGCCAGGGCTCAGAGTGTGGACAGAGGTGAACCCCTAATCCAGCTCCTTGCCTGCTCCAAAAACCAATTCAAATTGAATCCAATTCATGGTCCCCATAAAGGAGACATACCAGATCTGAGCCAAAAGGCTCAATCTACGCTCAATCTTAGCCAAAAGGCCGAGAAGCGATGGGGGGTAATTCATGAGGACCAGATGGGGTTTGTGAAGGGAAGGCAGCTGAACACCAATATACATAGGGTTCTGAATGTTATAATGATACCGGCGGTAGAAGGGGAGGCGGAGATAGTGGTGGCATTAGACGCGGAGAAGGCCTTTGATAGGATTGAGTGGGGATACTTGTGGGAGGTGATGGAAAGGTTCGGGGAGGGGTTTGTCAGTTGGGTGAGGCTGCTATATGAGGCCCCAATGGCGAGCGTAGCCACGAATAGGAGGAGATCGGAGTACTTTCGGCTGCACCGGGGGACGAGACAGGGGTGTCCCCTGTCCCCCTTGCTCTTTGTGTTGGCAATTGAGCCCCTGGCCATGGCGTTGAGGGAGTCGAGGAATTGGAGGGGTCTGGTGCGGGGTGGGGAGGAGTACCGAGTGTCACTTTACGCAGATGACTTGTTGCTATATGTGGCGGACCCAGTGGGGGGAATGCCGGAGGTGATGAAGATTCTCAGGGAATTTGGGGGCTTTTCAGGGTACAAGCTCAACCTGGGTAAGAGTGAGTTGTTCGTCGTGCACCCGGGGGATCAGGAGGAGATTGGTAGGCTCCCACTGAAAAGGGCAGGGAGGAGCTTTAGGTACCTGGGAGTCCAGGTGCCTAGGAGCTGGGGGGCCCTACACAAACTTAACCTCACAAGGCTGGTGGAGCAAATGGAGGAGGAGTTTAAAAGATGGGACATGTTACCGCTGTCGCTGGCGGGCAGGGTGCAGTCAGTCAAGATGACGGTGCTCCCGAGGTTTTTGTTCCTGTTCCAGTGCCTCCCCATCCTTATCCCAAAGGCCTTTTTTAGGAGGGTCAACAGGAGTATTACGGGATTTCTATGGGCGCATGGGACTCCGAGGGTGAGAAGGGTGTTTTTGGAGCGGGGCAGGGATGGGGGGGGGGGGGGGAGGCTGGCGCTGCCCAACCTCTGTGGGTACTATTGGGCTGCCAACGCAGCGATGGTGCGTAAGTGGGTAATGGACGGGGAAGGGGCACCATGGAAGAGGATGGAGATGGCCTGGAGGCGCTGGTAACGGCGCCGTTGCCGCTCCCTCCAACGAGATATGCCCAGCCCGGTGGTGGTGGCTACCCTGAAAATTTGGGGGCAATGGAGACGGCATAGGGGGGAGGTGGGGGGCTCGATGGAGTCCCCGATTCGGGGGAACCACCGGTTTGTTCTGGGGAGCATTGATGGCAGGTTTCTTAGCTGGCACAGGGTAGGTATTAGGAGGTTGAGGGACCTGTTTGTGGATGGGAGGTTTGCGAGCCTGGGTGAGTTAGAGGGGAAGTTTGGGCTCCCCCCAGGGAACATGTTTCGGTACATGCAGGTTAGGGCATTTGCCAGGCGGCAAGTGGAGGGGTTCCCTCTGTTGCCCCCACGTGGGGTACGGGACAGGGTGCTCTCGGGGGTGTGGGTTGGAGGAGGGAGGATTTCGCACGTGTACCACGTAATGCAGGAGGTAGATGAGGCATCGGTGGAGGAGCTGAAGGGTAAATGGGAAGAGGAGCTGGGTGAGGAGATTGAGGAGGGGATGTGGGCGGATGCCCTGGAAAGGGTGAATTCCTCCTCTTCTTGTGAGGAGGAGGGGAAGAATGTGTACATGTGTTTGTTGAATATGCCGGGTGCTAACCCTTTTTGTAATTACTTGGGGGGGGGGGTTTGGTTTTGGGTTTAAAAAAAAAATTTTTGTTATTTGTTGTTAATACTGTTTTCTTGTTCATATTTTCTGTTTTTGATATTTTGTGAAAATCTCAATAAAATTTTTTTTAAAAAAAACAAAACAATGTTGGCGGGGTATGGTTGTTGGCTGGGGGGGGGGGGGGAGAGTTATGTACTGAATTGAAAATGAAAATTTTGAAAATCGCTTATTGTCACGAGTAGGCTTCAATGAAGTTACTGTGAAAAGCCCCTAGTCGCCACATTCCGGCGCCTGTTCGGGGAGGCTGGTACGGGAATCGAACTGTGCTGCTGGCCTGCCTTGGTCTGCTTTAAAAGCCAGCAATTTAGCCCAGTCTGCTAAACCAGCCATTTGTTTTTGTACTTTGTTATTATAAAATCATAAATGCCTTAATAAAATGTTTTTTTAAAATCACCTTTTAGGGAACTGTGGCATGCCCATATCCCTCTGTATGTTAATGTTCCTAAGGTTCTATCATTTACAGTATTATTCGTGACTAGATTTGATCCCCCAAAATGCATCACTTCGCATTTGTCCGGCTCAAATTCCATCTGCATTTCTGTGCCCAAGTCTCCAACCTATCTATCTATATCCTATTGTATCCTCTGACAATTCTCAGCACTATCAGCAACTCCGCCAATCTTCGTGTCATCCGCAAATCTACTAATCAGATCACCCACATTGTGGGCGACATAATAGCATAGTTGCTTCACAGCTTCAGGGTCCCAGGTTCAATTCCTGGCTCAGGTCACTGTCTGTGTGGAGTCCGCATGTTCTCCCCGTGTCTGCGTGGGTTTCCTCCGGGTGCTCCGGTTTCCTCCCACAGTCCAAAGATGTGCAGGTTAGGCGGATTGGCCATGCTAAATTGCCCTTCGTGTCCAAAAAAGGTTAGGTGAAGTTGCTGGGTTACGGGGATGGGGTGGAGGTGTGGAGCTTAAGTGGGTTCTCTTTCCACGGGCCGGTGCAGGCTCGATGGGCCAAATGGCCTCCTTCTGCACTTTAAATTCTATAATTCTCCTCCAGATCATTTATATATACTACAAACAGAGGTCCCAGCACTGATCCTTGCGGAACACCACTCGCTCCAGATCTCCATTCAGAAAAACACGCTTCCACCGCTACTCTGTCTTCTACAACCAAGCCAGTTCTGTATCCATCTAGCCAGCTCCCCCTGAATCCCATGTGATTTTAGTTTCTTTAGCAGTCTCCCATGTGAGACCTTGTCAAACGCCTTACTAAAGTCCATATAAACTACATCCACAGCCCTACCCTCATCAACGTTCTTTGTCATCTCTTCAAAAAACTCAATCAAGTTGGTGAGACCTGTCCTTCCCCGTACAAAACCATGCTGCCCGTCACTAACCAGTCCATTTTCCTCACAACATGCATATATCTTGTCCCTCAATATCTTTTTCAAAAACTTCCCCAGCACTGATGTCAGGTTCACCGGCCTATACTTTTCTGGATTATCCCTTCTTTTCTTAATGGCTATTCTCCAGTCCTCTGGAACCTCTCCTTGCCTCCTCAGTAACATGGAAACAAGCCCTTTGGCCCAATTTGTCCATGCCGCCCAGTTTGTACCACTAAGCTCGTCCCAATTGCACACATTTGGCCCATATTGCTCTATACCCACCTTACCCATATTTTCTCTCCCTACCAGACCTGCTGAGATTTTACAGCATTTTCTCTTTGGTTTCAGATTCCAGCATCTGCAGTAATTTGCTTTTATCCAAATAACTGTCTAAATGCTTTTTAAAAGACAAAATTGTACCCGCCTCTACCACTGCCTCTGGCAGCTCGTTCCAGACACGCATCACCCTCTGTGGAAAGAATTGCCCTCTGGACCCTTTTGTATCTCTCCCCTCTCACCGTAAACCTATGCCCTCTCTTTTTAGACTCCCCTACCTTTGGGAAAAGATGTTGACTATCTACCTCATCTATGCCCCTCATTATTTTATACCCTCTATAAAATCACCCCCAAGCCTCCTACGCTCCAGGGAAAAAAGTCCCAGCATATCCAGCCTCTCCTTATAACTCAAACCATCAAGTCCCAGTAGCATCCTAGCAAATCCTTTCTGCACTCTTTCTAGTTTAATAATATCCTTTCTATAATAGGGTGACCAGAACTGCACACTGTATTCCCTATACAATGTGGCCTCACTAACGCATTGTCCAACTTCAGCAAGGCGTTCCAGCTCCTGTATTGAATATTCTGACCAATAAACCCTAGCATGCTGAATGCCTTCTTCACCACCCAGTCTACCTGCGACTCCACCTTCAAGGAGCTATGAACCCGTACCCCGAGATCTCTTTATTCTGTAACTCTCACCAACACCCTACCATTAACCGAGTAGGTGCTGCCCTGATTTGATCTACCAAAATGCATCACTTCACATTTATCCAAATTAAACTCCATCTGCCATTCATCGGCCCACTGGCCCAATTGGTCAAGATCCTGTTGCAATCATATATACCCTTCTTCCCTGGATTGGATTGGATTTGTTTGTCACGTGTACTGAGGTAGTGAAACATATTGTTCTGTGAGCAGTTCAGACAGATGATTCCATACATGAAAAAAAATTAGAGGGCAAACATAAAATACACAATGTAAATACATAGACACAGGCATCAGGTGAAGCATACGGAGTGTAGTACTACTCAGTAGAGAAGATGTGTGTAGAGATCAGTTTAGTCCATAAGAGGGTCGTTCAGGAGTCTGGTAACAGCGGGGAAGTAACTGTTTTTGAGTCTGTTCGTGCGTGTATCAGACTTTTGTATCTCCTGCCCGATGGAAGAAATTGGTAGAGGGAATAATCAGGGTGAGAGGGGTCTTTAATTATGCTGCCAGCTTTTCCAAAGCAGCGGGAGGTGTAGGCAGAGCCAATGAATGGGAGACTGTCCACTATGCCACCAATCTTGGTGGCATCTGCAAACTTACTAACCATGCCTCGTAAACACTCATTCAAATCATTAATATAAATAACAAATAACAGTGGACCCAGCACTGATATCTGAGGCACACCGCTGGTCACAGGCCTCCAGTTTGAAAAACAACCCTCCACACCCACCCTGTGTCTTCTGTTGTCAAGCTAATTTTGTATGGTTTTGTGAAGGGGAGGTCATGCCTCACTTGATCGAGTTTTTTGAGGTGTCAAAGATGATTGATGAGGCGAGGGCGGTGGATGTTGTTTACATGGACTTCAGTAAAGCCTTTGACAAGGTGCCTCATGGCAGACTGGTACAAAAGGTTCAGTCACACAGGATCAGAGGTGAGGTGGTAAGGTGGATACAGACCTGGCTCATTACAGAAGGCAGAGGGTAGCAGGAGAAGGGTGTTTTTCTGAACGGAAGGTTGTGACTAGTGGTGTTCCACAGGGATCTGTGCTGGGACCTCTGTTGTTTGTAGTATACAGAAACGATTTGGAGGAAAATGTAACTGGTCTGATTAGTAAGCTTGCGGATGACACCAAGCTTGGTGGAGTGGCAGATAGTGTTGAGGATTGTCAGAGGATACAGCAGGACACAGATAGAATGGAGACTTGGGCAGAGAAATGGCAAATGGAGTTTAATCCGAACAAATATGAGGTGATGCATTTTGGTCTAACATAGAGGGGAAATATACCATACATGGCAAAACTCTAAGGAATATAGAAAGTCAGAGATCTGGGCGTGGAGGTCCACAGATCCTTCAAAGTGGCAACACAAGTGGACAAGGTAGTCAAGAAAGCATACTGAATGGGCAGCATGGTAGCATAGTGGTTAGCATGGTTGCTTCACAGCTCCAGGGTCCCAGGTTCGATTTCAGCTTGGGTCACTGTCAGTGCGGAGTCTGCACGTTCTCCCCGTGTGTGCGTGGGTTTCCTCCGGGTGCTCCGGTTTCCTCCCACAGTCCAAAGATTGGCAGGTTAAGTGGATTGGCCATGATAAATTGCCCTTTGTGTCCAAAAAAGGTTGGGTGGGGTTATTGGGTTATGGGGATAGGGTGGATGTGTGGGCTTGGGTAGGGTGCTCTTTCCAAGGGCCGTGCAGACCCTTCTGTGCTGTAAATTCTATGATAATCTATGAATGCTTGCCTTCATTGGACAGGGCATCGAGTATAAAAACTGGCAAGTCATGCTACAGTTGCATAGAACCTTGGTAAGGCCACACTTGGAATATCGCGCACAATTCTGGTCGCCACACTACCAGAAGGATGTGGAGGCTTTGGAGATGGTGCAGAGGAGGTTTACCAGGATGTTGCTATGTGGAGAGGTTGAATAGACTCGGACAGTTTTCATTAGAAAGACGGAAGTTGAGGGGTAACCTGATAGAGGTCTACAAGATTATGAGGGGCATGGATAGAGTGGATGGGCAGGCACTCTTTCCCAGCGTGGAGGGGTCAGTCACCAGGGGGCATAGGTTTAAGGTCCGTGGGGCAAAGTTTAGAGGAGATGTGTGAGGCAGGTTTTTTTACACAGAGGGTGGTGAGTGCCTGGAACGCGTTGCCAGGGGAGGTTGTGGAAGCAGATACATTAACGGCTTTCAAAAGGCATCTTGACCAACACATGGATAGGATGGGTATAGAGGGATACGGCACCAGGAAGTGCTGAGGGTTTTGGCAAAGGCTTGGAGGGCCGAAGAGCCTGTTCCTGTGCTGTATTGTTCTTTGTATCCAATTGGCTACTTCACCCTGGATCCCGTGAGATTTAATCTTATGCAACAAACTACCATGCAGTGCCTTGTCAAAGGCCTTGCTAAACTCCATGTAGACAACGTCGACTGCACTTCCCTCATCTACCTCCTTGGTTACCCCTTCAAAAGACTACAAGTTTCTGTCTTATTTGGATGTAATTGGCCCTCGCCCAATTAAGCACCCTCACCCGTGGGCCACTCGTGTCCTTATCCATGACTATCCGAAATCTTATAGAATTATGGTCGCAAAGCCCAAAATGCTCCCCCACTGAAACATCAATCACCTGGCCTGGCTCGTTCCCCAATACCAAGTCTGGTATGGCCCCCTCCCTGGTTGGATTGTCAACATACTGGATCACTGCAATTCTACTACCGCAACAACCAGATCACAGCATCTCCCTGGCCCTACACTCATCCCTGGAGGATCTTAACAAGGACTCCTTTATCAGACTCCTTTTCATTGACTACAGCTCCGCCTTCAACACCATAATCCCAGCCAAGCTCATATCCAAACTCCAAAACCGAGGACTTGGCTCCTCCCTCTGCAACTGAATCCTCGACTTTCTGACCACTAGACCACAATCAGTAAGGATAAACAACACCTCCTCCACAATAGTCCTCAATACCGGGACCCCGCAAGGCTGCGGACTTAGCCCCCTACTACACTCCCTATAGCCATACGACTGCGAGGCAAATTTTGGCTCTAACTCCATCTACAAGTTTGCTGAGGATACTACTGCAGTGGGTCGGATCTCAAACCACGACGATTTGGAATACAGGAGGGAGATAGAGAGCCTCGTGGAGTGGTGTAACGACAACAATCTCTCCCACAATGTCAGCAAAACTAAACAGCTGGTCATTGACTTCAGGAAGCTAAGTATGGAACATGCCCGTGTCTGCATCAATGGGACCGAGGTGGAGATGGTTGACAGCTTCACATTCCGAGGTGGCGACATCACTAATAATCTATCCTGGTCCACAGTACCGATGCCAAGAGCAAGAAAGCACAACAGTGCCTATACTTTCTCAGGAAACGAAGGGAATTTGGCGTGTCTTTGGCAATGTTGGTATGGTCTATCTCCATGTTGGTATGGTCTATCTGGACTGTACGCAGAGCAATACTTACCGATTTTTGAAGATGCTCCATAGAAAGCATCCTATCTGGCTGCATCGCAGCCTGTTATGGCAACTGCGCGGCCCAAGATCGTGAGAAACTACAGAGAGTCGTGAACACAGCCCAGTCCGTCACACGAACCTGCCTCTCATCTGCGGACCCTGTCTACACCTCCCGCTGCCTGGGGAAGGCGGGCAGCATAATCAAAGACCCCTCCCACCTAGGTTATTCTCTCTTCCAACCTTCCATTGGGCAGACAAAAGTCTGAGAACACGCACTAATAGGTTCAAAAACAGCTTCTTACCAGACTCCTGAATGACCCTCTTATGGACTGAACTGATCTCTTCACACATCTTCCCTACTGAGCAGTCCTACTCTCCGTATGCTTCACCCGATGTCCATGTATTTACATTGTGTATATATGTTTGTCCTATGTTTTTCATACTCAAAAAAAAATTAGAGTACCCAATTCATTTTTTCCAATTATGGGGCAATCCGCCTACTCTGCACATCTTTGGGTTGTGGGGGTGAAACCCACGCAAACATGGGGAGAATGTGCAAACTCCACACAGACAGTGACCCAGGGCCGGGATCGAACCTGGGACCTCGATGCCGTGAGGCAGCAGTGCTAACCACTGCGCCACCGTGCTGTCCCATGTTTTTCATGTACAGAATGATCTGTCTGGACTGTACGCAGAACAATACTTTTCACTGCACCATGGTACACATGACAATAAATCTAAATCAATATCAAATCCGCATCACTTGTCCAAAACATTAAGTCTGTGACCACGCCCATCTTGTACCCTAAGCAAATGAGAAATGTTTCTTTGTCTACCTTATCTGAAGGTGTCATAATCGCGTGCACCTTGTATAGCATTATAAGGAATGTAAAACTACAAAGAAGCATTGATACATGAAGTGAATGGGTGAAATGGGGGGGCGGGGGGGACGGACGCTCCAGGTACACAAAACATTAACAAGTCGTGAACAGCAACAGACGATAATGAGAAAGGCGAATGGAATGCTGCCACATTTATAGAAAGGACAATACAACAGGGTCAAAGTTAAGCTGCAGCTATACACCGTTACAGAGAAGCATACATAGAAAATAAGAGGCCATTCGGCCCTTCGAGCCTGCTCCGCCAGTCATTATGATTATGGCTGATCATCAAGTTCAATACTCTGATCCCGCCTTCCCCCCCCATATCCCTTGATCCCTTTAGCTCCAAGAGCGATATCGAATTGCTTCTTGAAATTACACAACGTGTTGGCCTCAACTACTTTCTGTGAGAGTGAATTCCACAGATTCACCACCTCCTCACCTCAGTCCTAAAAGGTTTACCCCATATCCTCAAACTATGTCCCCTAGTTCTGGGCTCCCCCACCATCAGGAACATTCTTTCTGAATCTACCCTGTCTAATCCTGCTAGAATTTTATAAGTTTCTCTCTCACTCTTCTAAACTCCAATGAATATAACCCTAACCGATTTAGTCTCTCCTCATAAACAGTCCCACCATCCCAGGAATCAGCCTGGTAAAGACACCAAAGCTGCACACAATACTCCGGCTGTGGCCTCACCAATGCCCTATACAATCGCAGTAAAACATCTCTATCCCTATACTCAAACCCCCTCGCTATGAAGGCCAACATACCATTTGCCTTCTTTACTGCCTGCTGTACCTGCGCACTTACTTTCAGCGACTGATGCACAAGGACACCAAGGTCTCGCTGAGTATCCACATCTCTCAATTTACACCCATTCCAATAATTTCCTATTTATAGGAATGCCTTCCTATTTTTGCTGCCGAAGTGGATAATCTCACATTTACCCACATTATACTGCATCTACCATGCATGTGCCCACTCACTCAGCCTGTCCAAATCCCACTGAAGCATCTCTGCTTTACCTGGACTCCAAGGATTAAATTGCAAAGGTACACAAATGAATGTTGAGAGAGAGAGAGCGAGAGAGAGAGAAAATGTAGTTCCATAAGACATAGCACTTGGGCCAAAGCCAGACCTTTGCACAAATGAAATTAAAAAACACCTCTGCTGTCAAAGGGTGGTATAAGTCTGAAACTCTACCAGAAAAGGGGGTTAATGCAAGATCCATTGTTTTTTTAATCTGAGATTTATGGATCTATGTTAACTAAAGGTACTGTACGGCAATGTGAGTATTTGAAGCTGGGGCAGAGATCAGTCACAATGGTATTGGACAGGTTTACAGGAATAAATGGTCCCCATCTATTCCAATGATCAATCCCACACAAACACAGCCATACAGGGCTCCAAGGACAAATGGGGAAATTTAGATTACCCGACAGTGCCGGCAGAGGTATTATGGGCTGAATGGCATCTTGTCTGCTGGGAAATTCTACTTGTACGTGCCAACTAGGGAATGCGATTGTAAAGCTAGCTCCTCTGCCGTCGGGTAAATCTGGCAGAGACAGAAGCCGAGACTCATCGTCCCCTCCATTTTTGGAGGGTCTGGATCTGGGCAGAAACTGGGGTAGGATTCCTGCTGCCCCTTCTTGTGGATATGGAGCCCAGGGGCAGTCAGAAAAATGACCAGACTCCAGGCACAAGGTGCAAAGAGCTTTATAGATGAAAACGACAGCATTGGTCATCTTATTAAAACAGACCTCCATTGAAAAGGATATGTCACACGGTAATAATATAATTGTCACAACTTCCAAATTATTTTCGAGTTTGATTGATAAAAAGCAGAGTGTGTGTCAGTCCCAGGCCTGGTGTCCCACACAATTGGTTCCGAGTCTGGAGGTGGATGGAACCTCACCGCCTGTAAGCTCCAAAAGCCACAAAGCTGAACAGAATGGTGATGCCAACAAGCGAGATGGTGGCGGGCGCGGTGAAGAACTGCCGGTAGTTTATCTGGTAATACCACAGCACCGAAAGCATGAGGAAGAAGACAGGCAGCATGAGGCCGCCAATGTTGAGGGTGGTGTCGGTGTGCTCAGCTGCGTGACTCCCCGCAGGGGACTGAGGAGTGGCATTCTGTGAGATGTGGCAATGAACGACACAGTTGTTAACGATGTGAAGCGAAGACAGGGTCCGTGTGTCATCTCCTAGTAGCTGCCCCTGGTAGATCAGCCGGATCTGGTGCTCCTGATTGGGGAAGTGGGTCCTGAGGGACAGGGGGGAGGGGAAGAGAGAAACAAATGAACAAGCAGGGAAAGATAATCAGTGAGGCCGAGATGCAGCACCAACTGCAACAACCTCAGCCTTCTCCCACCCACCAATAATCAATCAACAGACAAATTGTGTTCCACCTGTACCGAAGATTCCAACTTGCCCTTGGTTTTCCCAAAGCAGCACATTGTCCATTGCTTTCCCACCCACTGACATTCTAAACCGGGACACTGACTGTTAGGTCATCATTTCTGGGATCAATACAGAACACAAGCCAGTCTTCACTGGAAATTTGGAGAGATGGGTGACACAGTGGTTAGCACTGCTGCTTCACAGCGCCAGGGACCCGGGTTCGATTCCCGGCTTGGGTCACTGTCTGTGCGGAGTCTGCATGTTCTCCCCGTGTGTGCGTGGGTTTCCTCCGGGTGCTCCGGTTTCCTCCCACAAGTCCCGAAAGACATGGTCGGGGCGGATAAAGGGGCCATCTTGGATGGGCCAGGTACAGGGTGAAATTAACGGGGGTTGGGCCGAAAGAGGAGGATGGGCATCGGTCGATATTGATCCCGGACTTGGCCACACACCAGTTGATTATGGGAGGAGATTTTAATTGCGTTCCAGAGCCGAGGGTGGATAGGTCGAGTTCCAGGTTAATGGGTAGGATACAATGGCAAAGGTAGGTGGGTTTATGGAAAAGATGGGTACGGTGGATCCGTGGAGCTTCAAGAACTCAGGGGAAAGGGAGTATTCTTTTCTTTCCTCATGTTTACAGGGTGTATTCCAGAATTGGCTTTTTTTGTGGTGAGCGGGAGTTTTTTTTAATAGAATTCACAGTGCAGAAGGAGGCCATTCGGCCCATCGAGTCTGCACCAGCTCTTGGAAAGAGCACCCTACCCAAGGTCAACACCTCCACCCTATCCCCATAACCCAGTACCCCCACCCAACACTAAGGGCAATTTTGGACACTAAGTGCAATTTATCACGGCCAATCCACCCAACCTGCACATCTTTGGACTGTGGGAGGAAACCGGAGCACCCGGAGGAAACCCACGCACACACGGGGAGGACGTGCAGACTCCGCACAGACAGTGACCCAAGCCGGAATCGAACCTGGGACCCTGGAGCTGTGAAGCTATTGTGCTATCCACAATGCTACCGTGCTGCCACGGTAGGAGGGAGGGGGCAGATTATGCGGGGATAATAATCTCAGACCATACGCCCCATTGGCTGGAGATTCGGTTTAGATCGGGACGGAAGCAGAGGTCGGGGTGAAGTCTCGATTCGGGGTTGTTGGCAGATAGAGGATTTTGTGTGGGCTGTGATTAAAGATTATATGGAATTGAACCAAAATGGGGAGGTGCCGGTGGCCACATTTTGGGAAACGCTACAAGAGGTGGTTCGAGGGGAGATTCTCTTGTTGAAGGTATATGAGGATAAGGAAAGGATGGAGGAATATGAACAGCTAATGAACAAGATAGTGGAGGTAGATAGGGGGTACTCGAGGGTGCCCACTACGGAGGGATTAGCGAGGAGGAAAAATTACAGGGGCAATTTGATAGGCTGACAATGGGGAGGGCAGTGGGCCAACTGCGTAGGGCAAGAGGGAAGCAGTACGAATACGGGGAGAAAAGGAGCCGAATGTTACCGCATCAACTATGGAGGCAGACCACGGAAATATTGAAGATACGAACTGGGGCAGGGGATGTGGTGTCAGAGCCAGGAAAGATAAATGAGGCGTTTAGGGATTATAAGGAACTGTACAGGACGGGCCCGGGGTTTAAGAGCAGGACTTGGGAAGGTTATTAGATGAACTGTTGTTTCCACAGCTGGAGGAAGAGAAGAGGCAGGTGCCAGAGGAGCCCCTGGGACTGAGGGAGGTGCTGGACAGTATAAGGGGTATGAAGTTGGGGAAGGGTCCGGGGCCCGATGGCTATCCGGCGGAATTATATGAGGTGTTCGCGACGGACCTGGCACCACATTTCTTGGGGGCGTTTAATGAGGCGTTGGAGAAGAGGGAGCTGCCGGCGACGATGACGCAGGCAACGATCACATTAATACCAACAAAGGGGAAGACCCGTTGGAATGTGGATCGTATAGGCCCATATCGCTGTCAAATACAACGTGAAAGTGGTGGCTAAGTTATTGGCGGGAAGGATGGAAGGTTTTGTCCCGGGGGTGGTTTTGCAGGACCAGACAGGTTTGATAAAGGGCAGACAGCTCTCTAGTAATAGGAGGAGGTTGTTAAATGTAGTTATGACCCCGTCGGGAGCTCAGGTACCGGAGGTAGTGGTGCCCATGGACACAGAGAAGGCATTCGACTGGGTGGAGTGGCGATACCTGTTTGAGGTCCTGGGAAGGTTCGGGTTTGGGACGCAGTTTGTGGCATGGGTGCACCTGTTGCATGTGGCACTGAGGGTGAGGACCAATGACATGGGTTCTCGGAACTTTGAATTACACAGGGAAACATGGCAAAGATGCCCGTTGTCGCCGCTGCTGTTTGCACTGGCTATTGAGCCTCTGGCAATGGCTCTAAGGGGGTTGGCAGAGTGGCGAGGGATTACCAGGGGACAGAGAGAGCATCGGGAACCAAAGAGAAAATGCCGGAACATCTTTGACAAGCTTTGACAAAGGATCATCTGGACTTGAAACGTTAGCTCTTTTCTCTCCCTACAGATGCTGCCAGACTTGCTGAGATTTTCCAGCATTTTCCCTTTCGTTTCAGATTCCAGCATCCGCAGTAATTTGCTTTTATAGAGGGAGCATCGGGTATCGCTCTATGCTGACGGCCTACTGTTGTATGTTTATACGGTCAATGGAAGAGCCCTGGGGAAAATTGATGTACAGAGAGATCTGGGAGTTCCGGTCCATTGTACCCTGAAGGTGGCAATGCAGGTTGATAGAGTGGTCAAGAAGGCATACACCATGCTTGCCTTCATCGGACGGGGTATTGAGTACAAGAGTCGGCAGGTCATGTTACAGTTGTATAAGATTTTGGTTAGGCCACATTTGGAATACTGCGTGCAGTTCTGGTCACCACATTACCAGAAGGATGTGGATGCTTTGGAGAGGGTGCAGAGGAGGTTCACCAGGATGTTGCCTGGTATGGAGGGTGCTAGCTATGAAGAAAGGTTGAGTAGATTAGGATTGTTTTCGTTGGAAAGACGGAGGTTGAGGGGGGACCTGATTGAGGTCTACAAAATTATGAGAGGTATGGACAGGGTGGATAGCAACAAGCTTTTTCCAAGAGTGGGGGTGTCAATTACAAGGGGTCACGAGTTTAAGGTGAGAGGGGGAAAGTTTAAGGGAGATGTGCGTGGAAAGTTTTTTTACGCAGAGGGTGGTGGGTGCCTGGAACGCTTTACCAGCGGAGGTGGTAGAGGCGGGCATGATAGCATCATTTAAGAAGCATCGAGACAGGTATATGAATGGGCAGGAACAGAGGGAAGTAGATCCTTGGAAAATAGGAGACAGGTTTAGATAAAGGATCTGGATTGGCGCAGGCTGGGAGGGCCGAAGGGCCTGTTCCTGGGCTGTAATTTTCTTTGTTTCAGACCCGCTGGACACTCCTGATCTGTATGCCGACGGCCTTCTTTCGGAAACTAGACACAATTATTTCGGACTTAGTATGGGCGGGGAAAGACCCAAGGGTTAAGAGGACCCTATTATAGAGGCAGAGGCAGCAGGGAGGGCTAGCGTTGCCGATCCTGCTTCAATGCTATTGGGCAGCGAACGTGGAAAAGGTGAGGCGGTGGTGGGAAGTAGAGGGGGTAGAATCAGTTAGGATGGAGGATGAATCCTGTAAGGGGTCCAGCTTAAGGGCTATGGTAACAGCAACATTGCTAATGGCGCCGAGCAGATACTCAGAGTGCCCGGAGGAGCAGTCCACGGTGAAGATCTGGATCCAGCTGAGGAAGCATTTTAGGATAGAGGGGATGTCGGTGTTAACGCTGTTGTGTGAAAATCACGGTTTTGAGCCGGGGGTGATAGACGGTGTGTCTAGTAAGTGGAGAGAAGTGTGGCTGGTTAAGGTGAGGGATTTGTATGTGGAAGAGGGGTTGCCAGTATAGAGGAACTGAAGGAGAGGTTAGACCACCCGAGAGGAAGTGAGTGGAGGTACCTGCAGGTAAGGGACTTCGTGCAGAGCGTTTGGAAGGAGTTCCCAGGTTGCCGAGGTACACCCTGCTGGAGCGACTGCTACTTCCGGATGTGGAAGGGGAGGGCAGAATTGGAGACATATACGGGTGGCTGGGTGAGCAATGCCACTGGGAGAAGCAGCCTGGGTGGGTGAGCAATGCCCCCGGGGGTAGCAGCAGCCTGGGTGGGGGAGCAATGCCACCGGGGGGTAGCAGCTGGGTGGGGGAGCAATGCCACCGGGGGTAGCGGCCTGGGTGGGTGGGTGAGCAATGCCACCGGGGGTAGCAGCCTGGGTGGGTGGGGGAGCAATGCCACCGGGGGTAGCAGCTGGGTGGGTGAGCAATGCCCCCAGGGGTAGCAGCCTGGGTGGGTGAGCAATGCCACTGGGGGTAGCAGCCTGGGTGGGGGAGCAATGCCCCGGGGGTAGCAACTGGGTGGGTGAGCAATGCCACTGGGGGTAGCAGCCTGGGTGGGTGGGTGAGCAATGCCCCCGGGGGTAGCAGCCTGGGTGGGGGAGAAATGCCACCGGGGGTAGCAGCCTGGGTGGGTGGGTGAGCAATGCCACCGGGGGTAGCAGCTGGGTGGGTGAGCAATGCCCCCAGGGGTAGCAGCCTGGGTGGGTGAGCAATGCCCCCAGGGGTAGCAGCTGGGTGGGTGGGGGAGCAATGCCACTGGGGGTAGCAGCCTGGGTGGGTGAGCAATGCCACTGGGGGCTAGCAGCCTGGGTGGGTGGGTGAGCAATGCCCCCGGGGTAGCAGCCTGGGTGGGTGAGCAATGCCCCCGGGCGTAGCAGCTGGGTGGATGAGCAATGCCCCCGGGGGTAGCGCCTGGGTGGGTGAGCAATGCCCACGGGGGTAGCAGCCTGGGTGGGTGGGTGAGCAATGCCCACGGGGGTAGCAGCCTGGGTGGGTGAGCAATGCCACCGGGGGTAGCAGCCTGGGTGGGTGAGCAATGCCCCCGGGGGCAGCAGCTGGGTGGGTGAGCAATGCCCCCAGGGGTAGCAGCCTGGGTGGGTGAGCAATGCCACCGGGGGTAGCAGCCTGGGTGGGTGAGCAATGCCCCCGGGGGCAGCAGCTGGGTGGGTGAGCAATGCCCCCGGGGGTAGCAGCCTGGGTGGGGGGGGGCTTATATGACTTTTTTTGGAAAAGATTAAATACGAGTTAAGGGGTTCCGCGGAGGGTTTTGAGGTGATGTGGGGGATGCTCGTGACTGTGTTTGAGGGGTTGATCGTCGGGGAGGTGGAAAAAGGGTGAAATTTGTACAAGCTGTACAGCTGTTTGTTGGGAAGCTTGTTTCCAAATTGTTTATGTGTTGAAACTTTTCATATATCTTTGTAATAAAATCTATTTTAAAAATAGAGAGGAAGCCTGACAGACACGAGTAATATTATAAATTCCTAACTCCATGAAGCTGTGTGCCATAGAATCAAAACACTGTTGAGTGAGCTTTTACCTCTTTATATGTCCAATTGTGTCTTCTGGTCGAACGTGAGCTATTCTCTCACTGTCATTCAAAAACTTTAGCCTCAGCAACATGGAGCTGTTCTCAGCACAGTCACTGTCAGCAGGTTGGTCACTTGAGGACAGAGTCTCGAGTTCTTCCCTAACACTTGCAGAGGTCACTCGCTGACGTAACTCTATTGTGTCAAGTGGTGAGGTGTCCAAATCAGACACATTATCTGTAACCAACCTCTCTGCTCCTTTCTCTGCAGGCGTCTCATGTTTGGCTTGAAACTCTTCCTCTACCTCATACCCCTCCTCCTTCTTTTCCGCCTCTTCACTCTGCTGCTCCTTCCCCACCTCCTCGCTCTTTCTCACTGGCTCCTCGCTCTGCTTTTCCCTCTCCTCGTTCCCACCTTGTTCTTCCTTCTCGTCCTCGCTCTGTTCTTCCTTCTCGTCCTCGCTCTGTTCTTCCTTCTCGTCCTCGCTCAGTTCTTCCTTCTCGTCCTCGCTCAGTTCTGTCTCCTCTGCTTTGCATTCCACCTCTTTTGTGTTGGCCCTTGTATCTCCTTGATCTGGTGAGCGGTTGGTGGGAGAGGTGCAGGATGGAACCTGCTGGTCTGAGGTGCGTACAGAGGTATCTTCAGCGGGTCGCAGCTCCTGGTCGCCTCGGTCTACAGTGCGAGTGGAGGCCCATGCCAACACCAACACCAACACCATGAAGACCAGGCCGAAGAGTACAGTCACCTCATCACCAACTCCTTCGATTACAGCCATGACACAGACCACCAATTGCCACAATCATTCAACCAGGAAACTGAAAGAATCAGAAAAAAAAATGATGAGCAACAAGACACTGGAACATGGCTTCAAAAACATAATTGAGTAGGAAATCTGGTGAATTAACACAAGTATCCTCCAGAGAAGCAAACTTGCCACCCCCGAGTTCAGAATCTGTTATTAAGAACAGAAAGAGTATTTGGACAAATAATGATCTGGTCAGGAAAAAACAGCTTGAATCAGTCAAAGGGAAGTCATGTCAAACAAAGTAAGTTAAATTATTACAAAGTACCATGAAATCCCATAATATTCATAAACATCTGAATTAGACCATCCATCAATCGCCTATAATCAAGGGAATACAAAGCTAGTCTGTGCAACCTATCTACATAATTTATCCTGATTCAACTTTGGTGAGGCCACAGCTGGAGCACTGTGTGCAGTTCTGGTCGCCACATTATAGGAAGGATGTGATTGTACTGGAGAGGGTGCGGAGGAGATTCACCAGGATGTTGCCTGGGATGGAACATTGAAGTTATGAAGAGAGGCTGGATAGGCTGGGGTTGTTTTCATTGGAGCAGAGAAGACTGAGGGGTGACCTGATCGAGGTGGACAAGATTATGAGGGGCATGGACAGGGTGGATAGGGAGCAGCTGTTCCCCTTAGTTGAAGGGTCAGTTACGAAGGGAAACGAGTTCAAGGTGAGGCGCAGGTGGTTTAGGGGGATTTAAGGAAAAACCTTTTTACCCAGAGGGTGGTGACAGTCTGGAATGCACTGCCTGCGAGGGTGGTAGAGGCGGGTTGCCTCACATCCTTTAAAAAGTACCTGGATAGGGCAGCACTGTGGCGCAGTGGTTAGCACTGCTGCCTCACACCGCCGAGGTCCCAGGTTCGATCCCGGCTCTGGGTCACTGTCCATGTGGAGTTTGCACATTCTCTCCGTGTCTGCGTGGGTTTCACCCCCACAACCCAAAGATGTGCAGGGGCTAAATTGCCCCTTAATTGGAAAAAATGAATTGGGTACTCTAAATTTTTTTAAAAAGGAGAAAAAAAAGTACCTGGATGAGCACTTGGCACGTCATGGCATTCAAGGCTATGGGCCAAGTGCTGGTAAATGGGATTAGGTAGGCAGGTCAGGTGTTTCTCGTGTATCGGTGCAGATTCTCTCCCTCCCAAAAAACTGAGGTTGGGGGACTATTGAAATCTGAGATTGCTGGATCTCTGTGGGTAAGGGTTACATTACCAAGGCAGATGAGCGAAGGTGATCAACAAAAAGGTGGTTGAATGATGAACACACGGTAGCACAGTGGTTAACACTGTTGCTTCACAGCGCCAGAGTCCCAGGTTTGATTTCCTGTCTGTGCGGAGTCTGCATGTTCCCCCTGTGTGTGTGTGGGTTTCCTCTGGGTGCTCCGATTTCCTCCCACAGTCCCGAAAGACGTGCTGTTCGGTGAATTGGACATTCTGAATTCTCCCTCATGTAAGGTATATTTGTGCACCCGAACAGGCACCGGAATGTGACGACTAGGGGATTGTCACAGTAACTTCATTGCAGTGTTAATGTAAACCTACTTGTGACAATAATAAAGATTATTATTATTATAACCCAAACGTCACCAAATACCGTTCCAAAGATCACTGAACTAGGCCCCCAAATTATGTTAGAACCCCCTGGGCCAGTGGGCGCTCAATTCCAGCCCCACTTGACTCAGAGTCACAACGCAGTTGGAATTAAGAATTAATTCTTTAAAAATACCCAAAGTCTTTGGCTGTCCAATAACTACAGTCTCATGGTTTGTAAATTTAATCATAGTTAATTTTTATTAATAACACTAACTGTAATTAAATATGCAGCAAATACAAATGGTTAACTACTACCTAATTGCTAACCTCCCATCTTTAACTCACTCCCACCATCTATCTATAACAGACAGACAAACAAACACAGAGGGGAAAAGAGGGCTGTAAAAATAATGATGCAGATGGTTGTCCAACGACACTTTTCTTCAGGCCAGAGGTTTGTACTTTCAGTCTGTAATGGTTTTCACTGTAGATTCATCCAGGTTACCTGTAGGTTCAAGAATACAGCAGCCATGCAGCATTTCTGGAGAGACTCACAGCTTCTTCTCTGAGCATCCAGGCCCCGACTGTTAACCTAAGCCTACCTGTGACACTAATAAAGATTAACAGGCTCAAGGGTTGAATGACCACCTCCTGATCAAGGTGGACATGTGAGACGATGGTATGAACGATCAGTGCAAAGGGCACACTATGCTATCAGGGATCGTGGGGGACGCACCAACATCAGACCCATACAAAAGACAAATAGCTGTGAAATGTTGAATTCCTCTATATCTATACCCAGTGAAAGGGTCCTTCCTGTTAATTCCTTCATTTCCCATTTCTTTATTTTTCCTGTTTTCATTTTGATCTATGGGTGGCCATGCTACTTTAAGTTGAGCAGGGGAATTGAGGAGCTCAGAAGTTACAAAAGAGAACACTGTGCTATCTTTCAGGCAGCTGAACTCAGAATTATTGGCACCCGATAGATCAGTGGGACTCGGTTCGATGGGTTGGCTGGTGGCCAATCAATTGGACAAAAGGCTGTATTCGGCCCAGTAACAGGCGGTGATTGGATCCTACCCCAGTGGGAGGATTTTTGGAGAAGCAAGGAATGGCCAGTTGGTTCCTGGATGCTCAAGAGAAAAGGACCTTCGCTCTCTCTCTCTCTCCCTCCAGAAAAACTGCATAGCTGTACAAAGACCTGAATTAATCTACAGTGAAAATCATTACTGATTGAAAGCAGAAACCGTCCGTGTGGAGTTTGCACATTCTCGCCGTGTCTGTGTGGGTCTCACCCCCCCCCCCCCAACCCAAAGATGTGCAGGTTAAGTGGATTGGCCACGCTAAATTGCCCCTTAATGGGAAAAAAAGATAATAGTTCACCTGTTGTATTTACTGCATATTTAATAATGGTTATTAATGAAAGTAATTGTGTTTTAATTCACAAACCTGGTGACTGCGTATTGGGCAACTTAAGGACCAAAGACTGCGCACTCGCCCAGGGTGTCGTAACTCCAGAAATTTAGAATAACAAACTTGTACCATTGCTGTAGGTTCTTGTTGATTGCCGTCGGTTTCATTGAAGCTCTGCACTTGTGGTTAACTGTGAAGACTCTGGAACAAAGAAGGCAATTCAGTCAGGAACCAGAGCTGAACAGTGGCACGATTTACATCCTGACACCAACTGACAGCTTAAAGTCCAGGCTTCGGAAGAAAAGATCAGGAGCAGATAAGATGCATGAAGATGCAGAAGAAAATAAGAGAGGGAATTGCAGGAACACTTGCACAAATCACCCAGAGCTCAGTGGATACTGGAGAGGAGCCAGGGGACAGCAGAGATGTCGATGTTACTCTCGCAGGATGTTGCCTGGTCTCCAGGGTGTTGGCTATGAGAGATTGAATAAACTAGGATTGCTTTCACTGGGAAGACGGAGGCTGAGGGGAGACCTGAGAGAGGTTTACAAAATTCTGAGAGACACAGACAGGGTGGATAGTCAGAGGCTTTTTACAAGGGCGGAAGTGTCAATTACACAGGGGCACAGGTTCAAAGTGAGAGGGGGAATGCTTAAGGGCGATGTGCGGGGTAAGTTTTTCACACAATAGGTGGGTGTCTGGAACACACTGCCAGAGGACGTGGTGGAAGCAGCCACATTAGCAACATTTAATAGGCATCTGGATGGGTCCATGAATAGGGAGGAAATAGAGGGATACGACTCTCGGGTGCTCCGGTTTCCTCCCACAGTCCAAAGATCATAAATCATAGAATTTACAGTGCAGAAGGAGGCCATTCGGCCCATCGAGTCTGCACCGGCTCCTGGAAAGAGCACCCTACCCAAGGTTAACACATTCACCCTATCCCCACAACCCAGTAACCCCACCCAACACTAAGGGCAATTTTGGACACTAAGTGCAATTTATCATGGCCAATCCACATAACCTGCACATCTTTGGACTGTGGGAGGAACCCGGAGCACCCGGAGGAAACCCACGCACACACGGGGAGAATGTGCAGACTCCGCACAGACAGTGACCCAAGCCGGAATTGAACCTGGGACCCTGGAGCTGTGAAGCGATTGTGCTATCCACAATGCTACCGTGCTGGGCAGGTTAGCTGGATTGGTCAAGCTAAATTGCCCTTAGTGTCCAAAAGGTTAGGTGGGGTTACTGGGTTAGGGAGATAGGGTTGAGGCCTAGGCTTGAGTAGGGCCGGTGCGGTCTCGATGGGCCGAATGTAAAATCCAAAAAGCAATCTGGTTTTATGAAGAGTGGTGCTGCGAAGGTGTGGGAGAAAGGCAGTGGCACTTGGTCAGATTTCAGGAAGGTCCTGTTTACTTCTGGAAGGCCTGGAATTGAAAATAAAAAGCAGGAACCCATGGAAGCATTTTCCGCTGAGCACAGTTGGTTGGTTGAGGAGCCAGTGGGAGATGATATATATTGTGACCAGTCTGAGAGAATATTACCACTGGGGTCACACAGGGGGTCTTCCTAAATTACAGTTCGTCCCCACTTCAAGTTGTGATTGTGTTCCTGAAAATTGTGACTTTAAGTGAAGCAACTTGAAGTGAATGATCGGTTCAATGATAAAACCAGTTAGATCCATTCAGACATTACTGGCATTAAAAAAACAATGTACAATTTGAAATACTGTACCGCACTGTGCATCCCTAACTGATATAACTCCCAAAACATCACTAAATGGAAGAAATACAAATTAGTTTTTAAAATTACAGTACAGTGCCCCCTCAGTAAGCTGTACTTTTTAAACCAGGCGCCATCTCATGGCACAAGTTGGACGGTGCCTTGACCACGAGATGGAGTTCAGGATGTGGTGCGATTTCCGAAAGAACGGGAAGATGATAGGGGAGAGAACCGAGCTCTGGAGCAGGCGGAAGAGGGACTGAGGACCGGGGGGGGGGGGGGGGGGGGGGGGGGGGGGAGTAGTATTGCATCAGAACTTCAGAAATAGGAACAGGAGGAGGCCATCCAGCCTTGATACTCCACCATTTACTAAAATCGTGGCTGATTTAACACTCGCTCAGTCCCGTTTCCTGCCTCATCTCCAACCTCCTTTTCCCCCACTGATTAAAAACCTACCGATCTCAGCCTTGAACCTGTTCAAGGACTCGGCCTCCATAGTTTCCTGGGATAAAGAATTCCAAAGATTCACCACTCTTTGAGAGAAGGAACTCTTCCTCAAATCCATCTTAAATGAGTTCCCTCTAATTCTGTGACTCTACCCTCGTGGCAACACTCTCGCACGAGTGGAAACATCCTTCCAACATTTACCCTCTCTAACCCTGAAGACTCTTATGTTTGAATCCTGTCATCTCTCATTCTTCTGAACTCCAAGCACCCAACTTGTTTAATCTTTCCTCATATGCAGTCCCTCCATATCCTGGATCATCCCAGTAAACCTCCCCTGTACTGCCCCCAGTGATAATATATCTTTCCTTAAATAAGGGGGCCAAAACTGGATACAGTATTCTACATGTGTCCTCCAAGACCATAAGGCATGGGAGCAGAATTAGGCCACTCGGCCCATCAAGTCTGCTGCGCCATTCAATCATGGCTGATATTTTCTCATCCCCATTCTCCTGCCTTCTCCCCATAACCCTGATCCCCTTATTAATCAAGAACCTATCTATCTCTGTCTTAAAGACACTCAGTGATTTGGCCTCCACAGCCTTCTGCGGCAAAGAGTTCCACAGATTCACCACCCTCTGGCTGAAGAAATTCCTCCTCATCTCTGTTTTAAAGGATCGTCCCTTTAGTCTGAGATTGTGTCCTCTGCTTCTAGTTTTTCCTACAAGTGGAAACATCCTCTCCACGTCCACTCTATCCAGGCCTCGCAGTATCCTGAAAGTTTCAATAAGATCCCCCCTCATCCTTCTAAACTCCAACGAGTACAGACCCAGAGTCCTCAACCGTTCCTCATACGACAAGTTCTTCATTCCAGGGATCATTCTTGTGAACCTTCTCTGGACCCTTTCCAAGGCCAGCACATCCTTCCTTAGATACGGGGCCCAAAACTGCTCACAATACTCCAAATGGGGTCTGACCAGAGCCTTATACAGCCTCACTCCCTGGTTTTGTATTCTAGCCCTCTTGACATGAATGCTAACATTGCATTTGCCTTCCTAACTGTCGATTGAACCTGCACAGTAACCTTAAGAGAATCGTGAACAAGGACTCCCAAGTCCCTTTGTGCTTCTGATTTCCTAAGCATTTCCCCATTTAGAAAATAGTCTATGCCTAAATTCTTCCTTCCAAAGTGCATAACCTCACACTTTTCCACATTATATTTCATCTGCCACTTCATTGCCCACTCTCCCAGTTTGTCCAAGTCCTTCTGCAGCCCCCTTGCTTCCTCAATACTACCTGTCCCTCTACAGATCTTTGTATCATCTGCAAACTTAGCAACAATGCCTTCAGTACCTTCTTCCAGATCATTAATGTATATTGTGAAAAGTTGTGGTCCCAGCACAGACCCCTGAGGCACACCACTAGTCACTGGCTGCCATCCTGAAAAAGACCCCTTTATCCCCACTCTCTGCCTTCTGCCAGTCAGCCAATCTTCTATCCATGCCAGGATCTTACCCTGAACACCATGGGCTCTTAACTTATTTAACAGTCTCCTATGCGACACCTCATCAAAGGCCTTCTGGAAATCTAAATAAATCACGTCCACTGGCTCTCCTTTGTCTATCTTGCTTGTTACCTCCTCAAAGAACTCTAACAGATTTGTCAGACATGACCTGCCTTTGACAAAGCCGTGCTGACTCAGTCCTATTTTACCATGCACTTCCAAGTACTTCGTGATCTCATCTTTAATGACCAACGCTAAAATCTTACCAATGACCAAAGTCAGGCTAACCGGCCTATAATTTCCCATCTTCTGCCAATCAGCACTTCTTAAACAGCGGTGTTACATTAGCCACCTTCCAGTCCTCTGGGAGCCTTCCTGCCTCTAGTGATTCCTGAAAGATCATCACCAATGCCTCCACAATTTCCTCAGCTATCTCTTTTAGAACCCTGGGGTGTAGTCCATCTGGTCCAGGAGATTTATCCACCTTCAGACCTTTCAGTTTCCCCAGAACCTTCTCCTTAGTAATGGTCACTGCACTCACCTCTGACCCCTGGTTCTCCTGGAGCTCTGGCATCCCACTGGTGTCTTCTACCGTGAAGACTGATGCAAAGTAACTATTCCGTTTGTCTACCATTTCTTTGTTTCCTATTATTACTTCTCCAGCCACATTTTCCAGTGGTCTGATGCCCATTTTTGCCTCCCTCTTATCTTTTATATATTGAAAAAATCTCTTCCTATCTTCCTTTATATTACTAGCTAGCTTGCACTTGTACTTCATCTTCTCCCCCTTATTGCTTTTTTAGTTGTCCTCTGCTTGCTTTTAAAGGCTTCCCAATCCTCTGGCCTCCCACTAATCCTCGCCACTTTGTCTGCTTTGTCCTCACTCATACCTTGTACAGTTACAGAAACTCCTCTTTTATGCTCCATCTTTGGACTGTGGGAGGAAACCAGAGCACCTGGAGGAAACCCATGCAGACACGGAGAGACCTTACAAACCCCACACAGACAGTAACCAAAGGCCAAAATTGAACCCGGGTCCCTGGCGCGGGGAGGCAGCAGTGCTAACCCGGGTCCCTGGCGCTGTGAGGCAGCAGTGCTAACCCGGGCCCCTAGCGCTATGAGGCAGCAGTGCTAACCCGGGTCACTGGCACTATGAGACAGCAGTGCTAACCCGGGTCCCTGGCGCTGTGAGGCAGCAGTGCTAACCCGGGTCCCTGGTGCTGTGAGACAGCAGTGTTAACCCGGGTCCCTGGCGCTGTGAGACAGCAGTGTTAACCCATGTACCTGGCACTGTGAGGCAGCAGTGTTAACCCGGGTCCCTGGCACTGTGAGACAGCAGTGTTAACCCGGGTCCCTGGCACTGTGAGACAGCAGTGTTAACCCGGGTCCCTGGCACTGTGAGACAGCAGTGTTAACCCGGGTCCCTGGCACTGTGAGGCGCTAACCCAGATCCCTGGCACTGTGAGGCAGCAGTGCTAACCCGGATCCCTGGCACTGTGAGGCAGCAGTGTTAACCAGGGTCCCTGGCACTGTGAGACAGCAGTGTTAACCCGGGTCCCTGGCACTGTGAGACAGCAGTGCTAACCCGGGTCCCTGGCGCTGTGAGGCAGCAGTGCTAACCCGGGTCCCTGGTGCTGTGAGACAGCAGTGTTAACCCGGGTCCCTGGCGCTGTGAGACAGCAGTGTTAACCCATGTACCTGGCACTGTGAGGCAGCAGTGTTAACCCAGGTCCCTGGCACTGTGAGACAGCAGTGTTAACCCGGGTCCCTGGCACTGTGAGACAGCAGTGTTAACCCGGGTCCCTGGCACTGTGAGACAGCAGTGTTAACCCGGGTCCCTGGCACTGTGAGACAGCAGTGTTAACCCGGGTCCCTGGCACTGTGAGGCGCTAACCCGGATCCCTGGCACTGTGAGGCAGCAGTGCTAACCCGGATCCCTGGCACTGTGAGGCAGCAGTGTTAACCAGGGTCCCTGGCACTGTGAGGCAGCAGTGCTAACCCGGGTCCCTGGCACTGTGAGGCAGCAGTGTTAACCCGGGTCCCTGGCACTGTGAGGCAGCAGTGCTAACCCACTGTGCCACCGTGCTGGCCCTTCCTCTGCACCTGACATTCTTCCTCATGTGTGGAGCCCAGTATTGGTCAGCAATGTTCCTCAGCACCGGGGCCCTGCAAGGCTGCATACTTAGCCCCCTACTATATTCCATATGCAGACACACGACTGTGTGGAAAAATTTGGCTCCAACTCTATCTACAAGTTTGGTGATGACACAACCATCGTGGCCATATCTCGAAAGAGTCAGAATACAGGAGGGAGATAGAGAACCTCGTGGAGTGGTGTAACGACAACAATCTCTCCCTCAATGCCAGCAAAACTAAGGACTTGGTCATTGACTTCAGGAAGCAAAGTACTGTACACACCCCTGTCAGCATCAACGGAGCCGAGGTGGAGATGGTTAGCAGTTTCAAATTCCTAGGGGGGCACATCACCAACAATCTGTCCTGGTCCACCCACGTCGACGCTACCACCAAGAAAGCACAACAGCGTCTATACTTCCTCAGGAAACTAAGGAAATTCGGCATGTCCACATTGACTCTTACCAATTTTTACAGATGCGCCATAGAAAGCATCCTGTCTGGCTGCATCATAGCCTGGTATGGCAACTGCTCGGCCCAAACCATAAGAAACTACAGAGTCGTGAACACAGCCCAGTCCATCACACGAACCTGCCTCCCAGCCATTGGCTCTGTCTGCAGCATAATCGAAGACCCCTCCCACCTGAATTATTCTCTCTTCCAAGCTCTTCCATCAGGCAAAAGATACAAAAGTCTGAGAACACGCACGAACAGAAACAAAAAAAGCTTCTTCCCCACTGTCACCAGACTCTGAATGACCCTCTCATAGACTGATCTGATCTCTCCACTCATCTCTACTGGCAGCACTACACTCCATATACTTCACCCTCTATCTATGTATTTACATCATATATCTATCGTACCTTTTTCATGTATGGTACACTGTGACTGGACTGTACACGGAATACTTTTCACTGTACCATGGTACACCTGACAATAAATCTAAATCACCACTGTACAGAAAGAAATTCCAGTTATTGATGAAAAGTGACTGGGATGATTGATAGGATGAAGAGTTGGATTGAGGAGTGTGTGTGTCAACTGGGCATGTTGGAGAAGGTCAAGATGACTGGACGTTGGCCATGACCAGCTGTCTCACATCTCACCTTGTCCAAAAAAGGAAGAGCAGAGGTCAAGGTCACAGCTTGAAGTGGAGAATTTCAAACTAAACAATGTCAGTGAGTGAGTGGCGATCTTTGGAAAAGGATTCCTATTAAGAGGGTAGAAGAGTTAGTATTCATTCAAATGCCAATTCGATCGATTTTGTTCATAAAAAAACATTTTGGATGCAGTATTCGAGCAAGTGGCGAGCTGACAAAGGCGAGGTGGAGTGTGCTCAGAAGGAACAGGTGACGCTGGTCCCATCATTCCCAAATCTCTCCCCCACTGGGCTTTCCCTCACCTGATGTCTGAACTTGTTGTAGACACATTGATCGCTGCAATTAATCAATATTTCCATTATTGGATCATGAGATTCTCAGGTGGCAGGTGTGATGGACTGCTCTGTGTTCACGACTCTCTGTAGTTTCTTATGGATTGACCTCGGTCTTTCACATCCACTCAATCTGATGTCACCTATTCTATCCGGATCACAACACCCCCTCCACTCCCCAAACCACCATTGCAGCCCACGTGTGGATGTGAGGTTACAAAGTCAGGCTCAACTGTGGTACCATCAAGGTTGAATAGCACAGGACCCTTCATTCCTGAAAAATGATCACTTTCATGATAGTGGAATTCATTAGTCATCTGCGCACCCTAATCTCAGGAACATTGAAGGGGTAATCAGCATGGTTGAATCTAATGTCCTCTTAAATGACTGATCAAGACATATTTTTGCAACCAACTGCTTTAAACTTGGAAAGACTGAGAGCCTAGCAGACTGCAATATTCTCGGACCACTCACAAGAGTGAGGGGGAGAGTGGGATTAGACTAAGTGGGATATTAAAGGGAGCGTCGAAAGAGTGGAGAGCGGGATTAGACTGGGTGGGATATTAAAGGGAGCGGGGAGTGTGGGATTCGACTGGGTGGGATATTAAAGGATGTGGAGAGTGTGGGATTAGACTGGGTGGGATATTAAAGGGCACGGGAGTGTGGGATACGATTGGGTGGGATATTAAAGGCGTGGAGAGTGAGTGGAGAATGGGATTAGACTGGGTGGGATATTAAAGGGCGCGGAGAATGAGGGGGGGAGTGGGATTAGACTGGGTGGGATATTAAAGGGTGCGGGGAGTGAGGGGGAGAGTGGTATTAGACTGGGTGGGATATTAAAGGGTGCGGGGAGTGAGGGGGAGAGTGGGATTAGACTGGGTGGGATATTAAAGGGTACGGGGAGTGAGGGGGAGTGTGGGATTAGACTGGGTGGGATATTAAAGGGCGCGGAGAGTGTGAGATAAGACTGGGTGGGATATTAAAGGCGCGGAGAGTGAGAGGAGAATGGGATAGACTGGGTGGGATATTAAAGGGTGTGGGGAGTGAGTGGGAGAGTGGGATTAGACTGGGTGGGATGTTAAAGGACTTGGAGAGTGTGGGGTAACTGGGTGGGATATTAAAGGGCACGGGGTGTGTGGGATTAGACTGGGTGAGATATCAAAGGCGCGGAGAGTGAGGGGAGAATGGGATTAGACTGGGTAGGATATTAAAGGGTGCGGGGAGTGTGGGATTAGACTGGGTGGGATATTAAAGGGTACGGGGAGTGACGGGGAGTGGGATTAGACTGGGTGGGATATTAAAGGGTACCAGGCGTGAAGGGGAGAGTGGGATTAGTCTGGGTGAGATATTAAAGGGTACGGGGAGTGAGGGGGAGAGTGGGATTAGACTGGGTGGGATATTAAAGGGTCCGGGGAGTGAGGGGGAGAGTGGGATTAGACTGGGTGGGAGATTAAAGGGTATGGGGAGAGTGGGATTATATTGGTTGGACTATTAAAGGGCGCAGGGAGTGAGGGGGATTGTGGGATTAGGCTGGGTTTGATTAAAGAGTGTAGAGAGTGAGGGGGACAGTGGGATTAGGCTAGGTGGGATATTAAAGGGTGCAGGGAGTGAGGGGGGAGTGGGATTAGACTGTGTGGATTATTAACGGGTGTGGAGAATGGGATTAGACTGGGAGGGATATTAAAGGGTGCGGGGAGTGAGGGGGACAGTATTAGACTGGGTGGGATATGAAAGGGTACCAGGAGTGAGGGGGACAGTGGGATTAGACTGGGTGGGATATTAAAGGGTGTGGGGAGTGAGGGGGAGAGTGGGATTAGACTGGGTGGGATATTAAAGGGTACGGAGAGTGAGGGGGAGTGTGGGATTAGACTGGGTGGGAGATTAAAGGGTATGGGGAGAGTGGGATTATATTGGTTGGACATTAAAGGGCGCGGGGAGTGAGGGGGATTGTGGGATTAGGCTGGGTTTGATTAAAGAGTGTAGAGAGTGAGGGGGACAGTGGGATTAGGCTAGGTGGGATATTAAAGGGTGCAGGGAGTGAGGGGGGAGTGGGATTAGACTGTGTGGATTATTAACGGGTGTGGAGAATGGGATTAGACTGGGAGGGATATTAAAGGGTGCGGGGAGTGAGGGGGACAGTATTAGACTGGGTGGGATATGAAAGGGTACCAGGAGTGAGGGGGACAGTGGGATTAGACTGGGTGGGATATTAAAGGGTGTGGGGAGTGAGGGGGAGAGTGGGATTAGACAGGGTGGGATATTAAAGGGTACGGAGAGTGAGGGGAGTGTGGGATTAGACTGGGTGGGATATTCAGGGGCGCCGAGAGTGTGGGACAAGACTGGGTGGGATATTAAAGGTGCGGAGAGTGAGAGGAGAATGGGATAGACTGGGTGGGATATTAAAGGTGCGGAGAGTGAGAGGAGAATGGGATAGACTGGGTGGGATATTAAAAGGCACGGGGAGTGTGGGATTCGACTGGGTGAGATATTAAAGGGTATGGGGAGAGTGGGATTAGATTGGTTGGATATTAAAGGGCGCGGGGAGTGAGGGAGATTGTGGGATTAGACTGGGTGGGATATTAAAGGGTATGGGGAGAATGGGATTAGACTGGGTGGGATATTTTAAGGGAGGGGAGAGTGGGATTAGACTGGGTGGGATATTAAAGAGTGAGGGGAGACTGGGATTACACTGGGTGGGATATTAAAGGGTGCGGGGAGTGAGGGGGACAGTGGGATTAGACTGGGTGGGATATTGACGGGTGTGGAGAGTGGGATTAGACTGGGTGGGATATTAAAGGGTGCGGGGAGTGAGGGGGACAGTGGGATTAGACTGGGTGGGATATTAAAGGGTATGGGGAGAGTGGGATTAGACTGGTTGGGATATTAAAGGGTGCGGGGAGTGAGGGGGGAGTGGGATTAGACTGGGTGGGATATTAAAGGCTGTGAGGAGTGAGGGATTAGACTGGGTGGGATATTAAAGGGAACGGGGA